>NC_088908.1:37992257-38123986 GCF_037157495.1 Lathamus discolor | reverse complement strand
CTCCCCTGGTTGACAGGTAAAAGCTTTTCGCATATTCCGTAGCTCAGTTGAGGTCCGAGGTCGAGAAGTCACCTCTTCTTCTTCTTCGTTATCTGATGACGACTCCTCCTCAGATACTGGACCAGGTGGTTAATACATTGTTTCATCATCTTGCTTCACCCTTCTTGCCTCCTTTTTGCTTTTTCTCTTGTGTACAGGGGTAACCGATATTGGTACAAATTGGTCCTCTGGTTTAGCTGCAGTGATTATTACTGAGGTTTGGGTAGCAACTGTACTTTTCGCTGGGGTTGGTGTAGCTGCTGTGCTTGGAGCTGGAGTAGCTGCGCTGACTGTTGCTTTGCCCTCAGATGCAGGGGCATTTTTTTCCTTTTTAAGGTGCTGGATAGTGTTGAACAAGGCCCTATAAGCATAGGCCAAGCCCCAGCACGTTGCCATGATTTGTCCGTCTCTGGTATTTCCAGACTGACCACACACCTCATTTAAGTGTTTTACTAATTCTTCTGGATTTTGCACTTGTTCGGTGGTGAAATTTCAAAGTACTGGAGGGGCCCACTGACCTAGATACTTGCCCGTACTATCCCACACACCCTGCCACTCATGGCACTCTGCCCAGGCTGGAAGTCAAAACAGAGCTTGAACCAGTTACTAAGAAGGAGCAAAACGGCTCCTGGTAAACCCAGGACACACCACAACACAGATTTTCTCCCCCAATTGCACACACACAAAAACGAACAAAAACAAATAAAATAAAAAAAAAAAACACCACCAAAAAACCCCAAAGCCAGTGACTTCTATATGCCATGCATCTACTTAGTGACAAGGGCACAACAGTATTCACAATGGCAGCTCCCCAGTGACTAGCCAGGTGGTAGTGGGCAAAACCCCAACCAACCAATCAAAGAAATAAAAAATAAAAAATCATCATGTGGGCCCATGAGCTATGAGGGTGTGGATGTTTGTATTTAAGATGGCATTAATGAAATGATAGCTTGGAATTCCTACACTGCTTTCATTTGTTAATTATATCCAATAACATTTGTCTGATTGGTGTATTATTTTGCAATTTCTCACAATATCTTTAGAAATGTAAAGAACGCTTCAACAAGGACAGAAGTTTTTAAGTTTAAAATTACCACAACTGAAAGTACCATGTTCATTGCATATCATCAACATTAGTTCACTCTGACAAGCTATATTTCATGAGAACACCATGCCAGAAAATGTCTTTGGACTTTCTGACAAAAGCTTTCCAGAAAAGACAAGACCACCACCTCCTAAAAGAAATAAAGAATCAAAACTCTATTATCAGAATAAAGGAAGCATAACCAGAAACACACACTCCAATAACATCCATTTAGGAAAAGAATTAGAGTTCCCTGTAGCTAGTGAGATGTTGCACCACATCATGTAGCAGGCAGCTATGAAGCTATTATGTTCAGCAATTCAGTCTAGCTGAGAAATCACCATGTCCTCCACACTCATTATACTGTGCCTGTGAAAGCAGCTGATTAAGCAATTCCTTTCTGATGTTTAAATTGCCACTGAAATGTTCCAACTAGAAACACAGATGACGACTAGCAGTCTTCCAGACCAGGAACAATACTTTTACTTACAAGTTACGTAAGGAAGGAAGAACCTAACAGATTCATCTCAATTTTGATCATACCACATGTGGTGCCCTTTTTTCTGTTTTGTACTAGTAAGCAATACCATGCAGTGGGTTAAGATGACATTCCAATGCAGTTTCACAGATTAACACTATATCATCCTTAAAAGACCTCAACAGAATCACAAGTATCAAAGGACAAAGTACTGTTATAGGAAGACATATCCATCACAGTACTGGCTGATCTATCCACAACAAACTGGTTTATTAAAAGCAGATAGCAATCTCATAGAAGATCATACTTTCAAAAGAGAGCCTGGCATACACATCTCAGGATAATCACCAGATAAGTGTTAAAAAAAAAAAAAAAACACAACATTTATCTCACATTCTCTAACCACTATTAGTCATAGTAGGTGCAGTGAATGCTCTTCCCACAAGCTAACAAGTACAGCTAAGTAAAAAAAATTTTTCTCAAGCAGTCTGTCACCCTCCAAGTGGGTGAGTGGCTGATGCTATGGCATGAGTGGACTGTTTTGCAACTAACAGCTGAAAAAAGCACGTGACATTTTGATTAGCCATCTCAAACTATTGGGTATTTGGGGTAGTGAGGGGAAGAGATTAGCTCTGCAAGCCATTTATCTTGTCTATGTTACTTGAAAAAGATGCTTACTTGGTAAAAAAATTACTCTCAGAACAACAGTTACAGGATCTTTTAACACATCATTTCAAACTGAAACTTCCTCTGGACAGCTTCTATGAATTATACACCTGTCTCAAGAATCTCAGTAAGACAGAGGAACACAGGATATATAAAGTCCTCAATGCAGGGAAGCCTCTACATCCAGAATGACCCCTCTGTTGCAGCCCAAACCATGCATACCCAGCAGAAAAAAATGGGCAAAACAGACAATACATTGAACTTGATCCATATCCCAAACAAGAGACTATCTCTAAATATAAGGGATATGAAAACTCAAAGAAACATTAACTGTTATACAACTAAGGCATGCAATGTTTCCTATATTTCAAATGAAGTTGGAGAAAAGAAAGGTACTTGTGCTATGCCTGTTATAACACTCTGCTAAATAAGTAAATACAAAAATTGAGTCAGTCATTACCATAACTCACAATGTCTATATTTTATGAGAAATAAAGAAAATTCACAACTAGCAAGGAAGCAATAAAAAGGTTTGAAGAGTTTCATTGTTCAGATATAAGAAAGCAGTATTTTGTTTTTTTTTAATTACCTTAGCGGGTTTGCAGAGATTTTGTCTTATGTGCTTAGCAAAGGCAAAATTAAGAAAGCAACTTAATAGCCAAGGTGCCTAATTAGAGCCCTCTGCTCTCATTCAGGCCCAGAACAGAATACAGTACCCCATATTAGATGGTATTGACAGAAAATGAATATGCAGGGGACACCCTTAGAATAAAAAAAAATTATATATTATATACATATAAAAAAAAAAATCTGTTTCCTGAGCTTTGCTGTCTAGAGCGAAACAGAAAGGACATGTTAAGATCACAGACAAGTCCTGGATCTTCAGCATCTTGCTCATGATCTACATCCTTACACATATCTGAAAGCAATGCCTGCAAGCATTCTTGTCTCACATGCAACTGCTTAACAGTTAAAGCAATTTCCCAGGACATCCAACAGCTTCTTTTCTTCATTCCACCTAACAGGAGTCAACCCTGATCTAACATCATCTGCCTTCTGCTGAGGTGGCAGTTGCCCTTCTCTCCCTGTCCTATCACAGGCAAAAAAATGAGTTTCAAAAGCTTAAGGAACATGAGCATTCAAGTAAAGAGTTCTGTGGCTTCTCAGTGCAAGGTGAGATGCTTAAATCCTTCTTGGAACTCTATTGGTCAAAATGTTGAAGGCTTCCCACATAATGAATGAGCATACTGACACTAGGCTCCAGTAAAGACGACTTCCTATAATGGAACAGCATTTTTAAAATAGCTGCAACAGGTACAATCACTTTAGTGGGCCTTCTGCTTTCCTATTTGTTTAACTGAGACAGAGGACAACAAAACATGGATTTTTTTGGTTACTAACTGTGTTTAGACAAGGCATTGCTCTGCAAGATAGGTACATGAGACAAGCAGAACATCAGACACTGAAAACTTAAATACAAAGGAACTAAGAAGGTATTACCAGCTTTGTGGAATTCATTAGAATGGACACACTTGAATTCTTTCCCTGATGTGGCTGTTAAGTTTATATTCAAGTTCCCCTTGCTAGAAACAGAAGGGAAGATTTATTACAGAGAAACACTAAAGAACTCTCCAATAAGTTTTGGCTATCAGAGGCTGCACTACTGTAGGCTTATACAAACAAACACAGCAAGGTTCATAAGGCACTCAGAAAAAAACTTAGGTGAAGTTCATGAAATTAACATTTATTAATAAAGATTTTTTCAAACAATCACTCAAGAGTCAAACACCATTTCAAACATCACTCTCCATGCCACAAAACAGCAACATTCCACATCAGCTGATATGAGCTTTCCTTCATATTCAAAATTTCAGAACTACAGCATGAGTTAAATTATTTAAAATATCAGAGGAACTTGAAGCCTTCCTCAGAACCAAGAGGAAGCAAGGACCAGTTCTGGGATGCAACTTACCAATTCAACTAAGTTTGAAATTCTGTATTTAAGCAAAACTCAGTTTGCTTCTTTTGCATCAGGCTTTTCTCTAGCCAGTACCTAAGAAAAACCCAAGCATCTGAAGAAACATTCAGTTTACCTACAGTTATGGGCAAAGACTCTGAAAACTTTCAATTCTTGACTTACTAAAATGTTCCTTCACATTTTGGCGTACAAACACAATTTGGGGCATTTTTTTCTGAACAAACATTAAAGTCGGATTAGTGTGCAGTACTTGTTCAAGGGGATTTCCCTAATCTCATTGCTCTTCTGCAAATACTGAAGCACATGCAGCAAGATATGAACTCATTCCAGCTCCTAATTGTTCTCTTGTATACTGCCAGTCTGCTTCAAACAATGCAGCATGACAGAAGCCAACAAAAGCTGTTCAATGACAAGACTATGGCATTATAGACTAAATTTTAGAAATTTTCCACCAATCAGCACTGCAACCAAGTCAAAGTGAACAGAAACAAGTAGTAAACAAGACATGGGAGATTATTTAATACTATCTAAATTAATAAAAGTAAAGTAGGGAACCTATTTGTGTTCAAAGCTGCAGTAGTAAACTGCAGTGTGTTAGTTTATCCTACAAGTTCTTCCTAGACTAACAGCCTGAGCTACACAATTGGGAAGTTTTTCCTGTAAAATTGCTCTGGTTGTCAGAAAAACATTCACACTAATAAAAACAGCTCTCAGGTGTTTTATTACAGTACCAAGAAAACCAAATTGGATGACTTCTACAAAAGAAGAGGGGAATAATGAGGAGAAAAAGCTTCACCACACTGAACAGCTGGTCTGATATAAAGATACTAATTACCACAGTAAGCCAGGAAATAGTTCAGTATTGATTTAGGTTGACTAAAGCCCTGATTCCTTTATTGGGGAAAATAATTAGTACTATGAGATAACTTGGGGCTCAGTAGTGACAATACAGCACAGTCAACATCTCTGAGTGACCAACATGTCATCTTAATGGTAGCATGAAGTGTCAGATACAGGTACTATTCTTTCTGGTTACAGCTTTGTACTGGGAACCACCAAGCAGTTTAAGTCACTAAAGTGACTTAAGCTTTTTTTCATTTGCTTGAACTCAACAGCCCCAGCATCAGTTGTTAACAATAGCATATAAAAATCAAGCAAGCTTTAACACTTCTTTTTTATTCTGACTCTTACTGTTCCTTACCATTAAGGCAATCCTAATGAGGAGCAACAGTAACTTGAAAAGAAAAAACTTTTACAAATTCCAACAACTTATCACCCCCAAATTTGTTTTTCACATCACTGATACTCCAATGGGAACAACAACTTAAACCCATACCAAATAACACAGCTTATACCAGCGACGTGAAGAGGTGGCATTACCACACACCTTACAAGGAATTCATCTCGATGTATAGAATGAAAAATGATAGCAAATTAAACACTCATATGGTTACCTGGGAAAAAGCAAAGCCAAAGCCAGAACCCACATCCCCTGAGCCTTTACCCAGTGCTCCACTTAGTATACAGTATTGTCACCTAAATTCAACAGTTTTTCCTCCTTACTTAAGAGGCAAGATCCTTGGAACTACACAGCATTTTGCTATTGGCTAAGAATCTTGTGCATTTATGGTTTTGCATGGTGAATGTAGAGACAACAATCAAGTGCCACCATAATTACAGGCCTGAGAAGAGCAAGGGCAACTTGATTCTCCTGCGACACCTTTCCAGCAAACACATCCAAATTCTTCACAGAACCAGCTATCACAAAGAAGATCAGGGAATTTCAAAACTAATCTTAGCCAATACTCCCCAAACTCTCAGCCAACTTTTTTTTTTATATATATACTTTCAGGAAAGATCTCTCTGCCTTTGATCCAAAAATGGTATTTTTATTGAAATTCGAACAAGAAAAAAGCAGAGGGGGGCTCTGCTTTATCCTCAATAATCCTGTCATGAGAAAAATGAGTCATCTTAACAACAATTTACTCGTACACTCTTCCTGTAATCTCAGCAGTAAAAATGGTGCTTTGATGTATTCTGATGTACTGTCTTAAACGTCTATACTTATTTTAAAAAGCTTAATATGTTCAACTATAGTCTTCAAACAATCCCAGGAACAGCTACAGGCTGGGTGAAGAAGAGATTCAGAGCAGCCCTCAGAGAAGGACTTTGGGGTGTTGGTTGATGAGAAAATGAACATGAGCCTACAGTGTACGCTCACAGCCCAGAAAGCCAACCGTATCCTGGGCTGCATCAAAAGAAGCATGACCAGCAGGGTGAAGGAGGTGATCCTGACCCTCTAACTCTGCTCTCATGAGACCTCACTTTGAATACTGTGTGCAGTTCTTGTGTCCTCAACACAAAGAGGACACAGCTGTTGGAGCAAATCCAGAGGAGGGCCACGAGGATGATCAGGGGGCTGGAACACCTCCCATATGAAGACAGGCTGAGAAAGTTGGGGCTGTTCAGCCTGGAGAAGAAAAGGCTGCATGGAGACCTCATAGCAGCCTTCCACTATCTGAAGCAGGCCTACAAGGATGCTGGGGATGGATTCTTCATTAGGAACTGTAATGATAGGACAAGGGGTAACGGGTTCTAACTTAAACAGGGGAAGTTTAGATTACACGTAAGAAAGAAGTTCTTTACTGTGAGAGTGGTGAGGCACTGGAACAGGTTGCCCAAGGCCAGGTTGAATAGAGCCTTAGATGACATGGTTTAGTGTGAGGTGTCCCTGTCCATGGCAGGGGGGTTGGAACTAGATGATCTTTAGGTCCTTTCCAACGCTAAGTATTCTAGGATTCTACAATTTATATAACCAATTTGCATCTAAGTGAATGCATCCAGACTGAAACATGATATATAGTTTGAGAACATGCTTTATAGATAACCATAGCTCACAAGTTGAGAGTTGTTAAGAATCAATGTCCATCTCCAACTTCAATAGTGAATTATCCCAGCTCTGCTACAAACTAACAGTTCTAAGTTTTGCTTCCAGGAAAACAGACTTCACCTCTGTCTGGATCATAATGCTATTTTAGGATTTACTGTGCCAATCCAACTGCCTGCTGTTGTCCTCTTGGCGAACTCATTCATAGCTTAGCAGCAAATGAGATCTATCTTAAAACAGTTTCCAGAGGAACCTTATCCCTCCCCCACACGCACACTGTAATTGTTCAAATTGCTCATCTCCTACAGCTGTAACTCAAGAAGGAAAAAAGGAATTTCTGTATTGCTGCCCTCTGAATTCACTTATTTTGGGTAAAGTTCTTAAAGCTTGAAAACAATCTGTTCCAGAAGCTACATTAGCTTAACAACTCCGCTCTATGAGTGATCAAAAGCATCCTTAACACTAGGTTACTGCATGCAGCTATGTGATGAATTTCCTGACAAGTATTCCCAAAGAATTAAGGAAAAAAAAAAAAAAAAAACAACACACACCCCCCAAAACAAAAACCACACAACAAAAACCAAAAGACGCATGTTAACTGTTAGCACAGATTATATTAAAAAAAAAAAAAAAACTGTGGCCTTTACACCTAAATCAGAAATGACTTTTTACTCAGTTACGTGAAAAAAAAGGCATCAAAATGTCAGAATTTGTTTGCTCTCAAACAGCAGTTCTGAGCCAGTTGTCCCATTTTTAAATAGGTTTGGTCTTTGTCCAGTTTACTTATGCTGTTAACACTTTTATAGACACTTTGATCAGCACTAAGTTCCATGTATGGAGGCTTGTATTAACTAATAGAGCGCCAGACTTCAGAAAAAAAAAATTAACACGTGCTGTGAGCTATGCCTAGGCTGTTCATCTTATCCAGTGATAACTCAGTGCAGGAATGAAGGAAGGGCTGCAGGACAAGTGAAGGAATATCACTACCATAACAGAAAAATTCAGTTTCTTTAGAGAATTTTAACCATGTCAAATGGTTTGGTCTTCACAAGTTCAATGAACTTTCACAAGATTCTGCAGTTTTAAGTATCTGAATCCTTGTAGAATACATTAAAAATACGATGAAATTAAGGTGTACTGGATTTATTTCCTCAACACCATAAACAAGTATAAGTAGTGTCAATAGCATTAGTTACTTGAACATCAAGAGCAGTCTTTTAGGCTGTCACATGGACAAGAAACTCCTGGATATGTAGGCTTTGCTTTACAAAAACAAACAAAAAACCCACCAAAAAACCCTCACAAACCGAAAACTTAACAGACTTCAGAAGCAGTCAGTATGTACTATATTTTTACTTTAAGGAAAAAATAAAGTTAAAAAGGTATTCTGAACGCAATGCTTAAATACCACCACCACACTATTTCCCCAGGAGAATCATGGTATAATTGGTTCCACAACAGCAGTTTAGAAATTTACCAACCTTCACTACCAAAGCGGAAGATACACAAGAGGTATGGCTTTAAAATATCACTACTTCATCCTAAAAAGCTCAAGCACTAGTGTTAGTGAACTTAAGTAGCTCCTAATTTCAATACCAACCACTTCACTTGCAGCTGTCTGCTTTGCATTCCCAACCTCCCTCTCAAGCTTCCATATTCCCCAAACCATCAACCCATTGCAGAGTTTCTTTTTTTGCCTCTGGATGGTACAAAATTTTAGAATTTCTCTCATTTGAAGCAGAAGCAAGGTGCTTTTGAAGTCCAATTGTTGACTGTGAATTCCACAAATCAGCTACATTCTTAAAAACAAAAAAAAAAACAAAAAAAAAAAGCCCCAAAACAAACCCACAACCAACCATAAAGAAAACAAACAAGCAAGCAAAAAAAAACCCCCCAAAAAACCCCAAAACACACAAAAAACCCAACCAAAACAAACCAAACAGCCAACCCACAACATCAGAATTTGAGCCCCTCTTAAGTCACAATTAGGAGGCTACAGAAAGAAAAAAAAGCTTCTGAAAACCAGGGAACATAGCACAGGGATGCTACCCCTCATTTTAAGCAAGAGGAACAGAGGGCACATTTTCTACGTACACATTGAACTGTTAAGCAAGAAAAACATTTTTTTCAGAGAAAGCCTTCTAAAACTCTAATGGCACAGCAGGCTGTGAAGCAAGGGCTTGCAGGAATATTTGCCTGCTCTCTGCGCTGAAAGCAGCTGCTGCATTTTAGCATCACAGCAAAGCATCACTGAAATGGGATTTAAGGAAGTCAGTCTTAAAACCTTACTCCAGTCAATAATCTGCCAGATCACTTTACATCAACATTCAACATCGCTTTGCTTTTGCACTGTTTCCTCTAATATAAAGCAGTAATAAAATTTACCTTCTCCACAGAAACTCAGGACCTCCCTATTAAAGCTAAGATTCAAGTGTTAAGTGTGGTTCCAGATACAGTATCAAAAGCAAGTTTATGTAGTAACTAACTACTACAATTAATGCCAACAAAAAAATTCATCTGTTCAAGAAAGTTTGTGAAGCTGTCTGATGCTGTATCAAACCCTTCCACAGCACTGAAATGAGCACACAAACATCTGGAAAACAAAAATAGAGGTATACTGTCATAGATGCATCTTTTTGCTGACCTCTTCCTCCCAACTAAAAATAGCCTTTGTCAGGGCACACAGAAAAGCTATATTCACTATTCAAAGCTAAAACAAATGAAAGCTAGAAATGCTGAGACTGATGGGAGGAACCTCTCTTCTTTATCCTCACACATAAACTGGAAGAAAAAAAAAAAAAAAAAAAGGAAAAAAGGCAATACATTGTGCAGACCATGTCAGCTGAAGAACAGGGAAACTGTCATCAAGATGATGAGGTACAGCAGTACTCTACGGTTCAACACCACGTAAGCAAAAGCACAGTGCAAGATGGATTCTTCTGGGGAAGAGCAAATGGGGGGTATGCCATACAGGCAGGTCATCTCCATGACTATGCATACTTCATATAAGATAAAGCCCTAATACAGCTGTCACATTACCCAAATGTTAGCATGAAAGTAGAATTCAATGAGAGATAAGGATGTACCCAGTTACAGCTCAGTAATGACACAGTTCTACATTAGTTTTCAGGTATCACAGAATAGTTTGGGTTTGAAGGGACACCTTCCACTAGACCAGACTGCTCCAAGCCCTCACCACCCTTATAGTAAAGGAGCTTCTTCCTAATACAGAATCTAAATCTCCCCTCTCCATCAGGGGTCTGCCTTGACCCTTTCTCCAGGCTAAACAAGCCCAACTCTCTCAGCCTCTCTTCATAGAGACCCTCCAGAGCATACATATGCTCCAGAGGAACAAAAGACACCACAAAGGAGTCCAAGCTCAATGCTTCCCCTAGGTTGCTGGAGTTTCTTTTGGGGGGAAGGGGTTTGTCACTTTTGTTAGGTTTTGTCATTGTCAGGTTTGTTTTTTTTTTTTCTGTTGTTCGGTTTTCTTTGTCTGGTTTGGGGGGGGGGGGGGGGGGGGAGGTGTTTGTCAGGTGGTTTTCTGTTATTGTCCTGAGTTCAGCAGTAGCAGTCATTTTTTCTCCGTCTTAGTAGCTGGTGCAGCACTATGTTTTGACTTTCGGCCTGGGAACAGCACTGATAACACCAATGCTTTTAGTTACTGCTCAAATGTTTAGTCTGACCAAGGACTTTCTGAGTATCATGCTCTGAACAGGGAAGAGGAGAAGCTGGGAGGAAGCAGAGACAGGACACCTGACCCAAACTAGCCAAAGAGCTATTCCGAACCACAGCACGTCATGCTCGGGATGTAACTGGGAGTTACCTGGAAGGGCACTCACTGCTCTATCGGCAGGTGGTATCGTACTCTCTTGCCTTGTTATTTCCCTTATCATTATTATTATTGGTGGTAGCAGTCATGATTTGTATTATACTTTAGTTACTGGACCCTTCTTAACCCATGGGAGTTACATTCTTTCAATTCTCCTCCCCATCCCTCCAGGAGCAGGGGGGGAGGGAACAAGCAAGACTGTGGCTGACAGAGCTTAAACCACAACAGTTATAATTAATATTCTACTTTTGTTTTGTTGGGATTTTTGTTTAAGGGGGTGTTTGGGGTGTGGGTTGTTTTTTTTGTTGTTGGGGGTTAAGTTTAAATATATATATATATATATATATATATATATATATATATATATGAGCTACAACAATCTATGTTGTAGCTCACTGTTATCACAAACCTGCCCCAACTAGACACCATTATTAGTTGTACCTTATCAGGCATTTTACAGAAGCAACACAAATCCAAACAAAACCCTCCCCAAGCAGAACAATATTTGGAAAGTTAGACCAGCTGTCACATCAGAACTACATCTCAGCACCTCAAACTTCCATGCAACTAGGAATAAGAAAAATAAGTTTAAAATTCATTTCATTATTTATCCCTGCTGATCTGCAGATCTTTAAGATATTCATTAAAGCAGGTCTCAAGCAGCAGTTTCATTATCTTACTAAATCCAAGTACAACAATCTCCAGAAGTAATTACAGTACTGAGTTGATATTTGTTCTTTCTTAGGAACCCAGACTACTGCTGTCAAAGTGAAATAATATCCACAGCCCAAGAGCCAGCTACAATACTCAAGAATTCTGTATAGTGCTGCTGACAACCCTGACATCACCTCACCCCTTAATACCAAAGCCATTTCTTTGTTTAAAATTAAACCAAGATCACTTGAAGAGCTAACTTACTCCTAAGGCAATCAAGAAAAGTAAAGCCTAGATCCAGTCCTTTTTATAGCTGACTGAAGAACAGATGAGAAAAATCACAGCCCAGGAAGAACTGCTGGTCACAACACAGAGGCTATTCAGAGTATAACAGAGCACTGCATTCTGTTTTAAAGATTTATTATACCTACTTTAACAGAAAGGGTCATGGCAAGCAGGATGATACTCAAAGTAGACTAGGAAAACATTAGCATACTGTTTCTATCTTCTAACATCATCTTCAAAATTAGACAACTATTATTCTGAAGTAGCAATATTTACTGACCCATTACCCCAACAATAGAGCTTTATAAAGTTTCTTTAAGAGCTCAAAAAGAGCTCTAGAAGTTAGATACACATTTATATCAAGTGAATCTCCATATGACATATTTAGCTTGTCATATGAAGTACCTTCCAATTAAGCATTTTGTCTTTGCCACAATAAAGATTTACTAAATACAGAGTCATCTCAAGTCAAGAAATATATATCCTACAGGTTGCAATCTTAAATCCACTGATATACACTAAGACAAGAAAGCTCCAATATTTTATTTATGATCATTTTCCAGCTGGCAAAGTAAGAAAGCAGAAGGGAAACTCAGGGAATTTTGGAACTGCTCTAGGGAAGAAAATACAAGCAGAGGGCAGTATTAGAAGCAAAAGGTGAATAGAAAAAGAGAAAGAACAGAATTAGTCATTAATTCACAGCATACTCATGATGTTCCCAGAAAGCTGCATCAAATCTAAGAGAATGCTAAAAATATTATAAGATAACAGCTATAACATTTGATATAGAAATCATTACCAACACCAGTCAAATCTAGCTTGCACTATGACTGATACAAAGTTTAATAGTAGCTGGGATGAATGCACCAATACAGAAATTAAGGTCATAAACCAGAGGCAGTTTCTCCCCCCTAGAAATTATTTTAAGGATTAAGGGGCCAGAATATTCCTGTGCCACCTCTTCATATAAAAGCACACCTGTGAAGCCATTTGATACTTGTTGCACATAATGAACTTACACAGGCACCTTAGTAGGATTTCTGTAGACAAACTGAGAGCAGACTGCATTATACTTGCAAACATAACCCTTGCCTCTCACACAGCAGTTGCTATAAGTTGAGAAAGTCAAAGAGGTAGAAAGCAAGTTGATCACCTAAATCTATATACATATCAGGAACAAAAGAGCAGTTCCAGAAATACTCCAAGTTATTAAACAAAAAGCACTTTCATTAACCAATAACAAATAATAATTACAGTAAGTGAACTAGTCTTCAGACAACCTGCCTCCAAAGATAAAATTCTCCTTCAAAAGGGAGAATGGATGCAGCTTGTACAATTTAAAAGAAACTACTAGATACAACTGAAAATAATTAGATGACTGAAGTGTTGAGCTAGAAAAAAAGTCTTCTACTTTAAAGAAAAAAAAAAAAAGTAGGTTCCGCTATGCCCCTCTAATTATAGACAGGGTTATTAAATAAAAGCATAAGGCAGTGCTACAAACTAAGAGCTAGGCACCACCAGAGCATGCACAAATTGGAATCTACATAATAACAAAAATTGAAACAAAGACATTATTAGAATTAGTGACCTTACAAAGCATGCAATTGTTGTAAGCAAGCACTATATAAAACCAAAATAGGTTTTAAGGAATTTTTTAAGGAATCAAAAGCATGCAGCTGATTTTTTTTAGTCATTTGTTCACAGGATAGCCTAAACATCTATTTAGTAATTTCTTAAGTGGTTATAACTATTTCAAATACAACAGCACTTACCTTGGTATTGTCACACAATTTGTATTGCAATTCTGAGTTGTAATTGCCTTCTCAAGCTCATCCAGCTGTCCTGTTTTCTTTAATTTCTTGACCAAGCTTTTCACTGCTTTTTCACACCACTTTTCCTCTTGACCATTCTGCTCACCACCACCAGCCCCTCCAGAGCCACCAGCAGTTTTTTTCCACCCCAGAAGTCTTTTCACAACTGGTGGAGTGAATGGCAATATGGATGACATGACTTTTACCAGACGGAACTCTCAGCAAGAAATAAATTGGAGATTCCTGTCTGATCCCTAAAAACACAAACCAAAACAAACACATTAGCACTAAGGTTTCACATGAAACAAATATCTTACTTAGGACCTTTCACTACCAAATGCCATAGGACACTGCATCCGAAAAAAAGTCAGATAATAGATCATAATCAGCCAGCATCATGGTCAGGTACCATTAACAAAGTTCAAATGCAAGTTTCCTGCAGATTCTTCAACAGTTAGTGCGGACTAAAGTTACTGTGGGATGAGACACTTAACTTTTCCTCAAGCCCTTCCTGTCTAAAGTCAATTCCAGAAAATACAGAACTTAATTAGAGTCTAGCTTAATTAGAGTCTGCCCATCTCCAAATTAATTTAACAAGCAAAATTGTATTTGGAATGTCATTTAGTCAATTACAGCTTCACAGAAGTCTTCCAACAGCCAGCCATTTCACAAGCCTTTTCTCCTTTTACTTGACATGTTTTCAATAACTACCAATTTTTGTTCCACAGGGGACACATTTGAAATTCACTCAAGCTTGGCAATAAGCCAACTCCTTCAATCTAGAGTTCAGTAGCCTACAGATAATGAATCTTTTCAATTTTCAGTACTTTAACTCATCAAGTCTTCCAAAATTCATTAAAGGATATTTAAAATCTTAGTTTGCATGCACCCAAGCAGTAAAACTGTCTGCTTTCAATTTTGCTAGCCTTTCATTCAGTATCAACAACCCAATCAGGATGTTTATGTAAAATGAAAGATCAGAAGGGATGCTGAAACTCGGGATATGTTTGGCATTCACTGCAATTTGCACTTCAAATCAGTTTAAAGAGAAATGCATTTTTTTCTAAATGGCTATGGTCTTAGGTTTCTTGCAGCTTCTATTAGACTAGTTTTAGGTATCAAAACATAAATCCCAAATCAACCATTAATTCAGGCAGACAGCTATTAGAAATTGCTCAAGAACATAATAGTTCTATAGATAGAAGCATGGCACTTAAGTCAAAACCAACCTTATTTCCAAGCAGCAAATGGATATTTGAACTGCAGAAAGTTAACTTATTTTCAAGCTACTTAAGTTAGTTCAGGCACCTGAAAATACCTTGGTTTAGCTAAGAACCAACAAATCAACAAACACTACATTATATTTGGCAGATAACTTTAATCATAATTTTTCAACTTCCACAGAATAGAATGTTCAATAGGAATGACATTTCAGTTTCAACTAAATTATATCTCCCATAAAGGAGCTTCTGAGAGCACCTAAAAATACAACTCAAGAACTGTAGTTGGGAGGTGTGTGTCAGAGACAGGGGTTCCAATTAACAGGGACTCAAGAAGAGTTACATTCAAAATAATCTATCCTAAATCAGAGAGTCATAGAAAGGTTTGGGTTGGAAGAGACCTTTAAAAATCACCTAGTTTCAACCCCTGCCATGGGCAGGGACACCTTCCACTAGGCCAGGTTTCTCAAACCCCCATCCAACCAGACTTTCAACACTTCCAGTGACAGGGCATCCACTTCTCCAGGCAGCCTGTTCCAGTGCCTCACCACCCTCATCATAAAAAAAAAATTCTTCCTTACATCAAATCTAAACCTACTCTCTTTCAAATTAAAAACTGTTGCTCCCTGTCCTGTCAGTAGAGGCCTTGGTAAAAAGTCAAAACATTCATTTTCACACAAGACTAATACAACAAACTTTTATTCTTTCAATAACGTTATAGAACTGTCCCAAATATTTCAGACTGACAGTTTTCCAGATCACAAAAGCATTGCACTGGAGCCCCAGCTGCAGCAAACACCAAAAAAGTAAGTTCAATGTCCAACATTTTCAAATTAAACACTGACTAGGATGCTCAGGGTACAGTTTCAAAGGAAGCCAAGCAAATACAATAGTTTCCCTCCAACAGAAAGCCCAGGTGTCCTTCCTTTCTTTTCTGCTGGCACCACCACTACCTCAGCACCAGTGCTAATACCTTTCCACAAAGGCTCAGCAAGATAAAGTAAAAACTGAGCATGAGCAACTTCCTCCCCCTCCCCAGCTCTCTTTCAGGTCAGCAAATTATAGCAGCTCACACATGGTAATATAAGTTACTTGAGCTGATGTCATGAAGAAAATTAACTCTATCCCAGCCAAAATCAGGACAGTGAGCACAGGAATACAGATGAAGGGCTCCAACCCCAGCCTTCAACAGTGGTGTTAGAATTGACTGCATCACTGGAAATGCAAGCCAGGCACGTGCTTTAATTTCAATCATTTATTTTGGTGGCAAGGCAAAATGAAGCTCCCTTTACCACATGTACTGCACTGTTTCCAGGCCTGGGAGTGAAACTCATAGTACACCGAGTAGCTCAAGGGATCAAACAGGAGGCTTATGTGGCCTCTGCTGTTTTAAGGTTTCCAAAAGAGGGAGTGGCAGTCACTCCGAGCTTTATAAAAAGACTTCAACTTATGAGCAAGGCCAACATTAGATGCTTCAGAAACATACTCAAAAAATCTAAAAAAAGACCAAACCAAACAAGAAAGCCTCTTTTGCTTCAAAGCTCACATTTTAAACACTAGAAGCTGATGCTATAATATCTGAACATTAAATTCAATACTGAAAGATGTAGGCAACCAAGTACTACTATCACTGCTTATCCACACATCAATTCTCCCCTTAATGGAGCCCACTGACATGCAACATATGTTATTTCCTGTTCCTTAGCTTCAGAGTTTACATCTTTCAATGCCCCATAATGCTCCTTTGATTGTTAGCCTTATAAAAAAAATGCACTTAAGTAGGGTCTCATTTACCATTTCAGTAAATTTCTTACTCATTCAGGCCTGCTAAACATTCTTAATGCTTTTATCAAAATTTTCAGCTTTACAATAGTCCTTGTGATAAGGTATCCAATTCTGCAATATTCTCTCCCTTAACACATAATCCTGATCTATATAAAGTTTCCTGTATTCTCTGGTGCTTTTTTTTTTTTAAGCCAAGAGACTTAAACTAACCTCTTCCTTCTAGCTATTGTTCTGCCACCTCAGGGATTTACCAGAAATATCAATAAGAATTTCACCATGTTATTCTAGTAGCAGCCCCATATCTTTAAAAGGGCAATCAGAGATTGCAACCCAAGTAGGACAGGAATTGATTCAGCTTAATACTTCAGCCAATTGTGATGAGTACTCACAACTGCAGTCAGCAAATCCACATGTATGTGCAAAGCAGTGACCTTCTTCCACTTAGTATTATGCACCTTGAAGCATTGCTTCTTAAAACTAAAAAGACCTTTACATCCCCACAAAAGCAGTGAATAAACACTCCAAACCACAGCAGTTTAAGTCCTTCTCACCTCATTTGCTTTGACTAAATTTTCTATGTATAGCAGGCAAATACTGGTTTCATTGTTTTAGAAAATAAATACTCCTGGGCTAAATTTGACATGAATATCCACAGAACTGACTATAGAGTATCTAGGTGCCTGTTTCAGTTTTTATCCATATAGCTTAGCAGCTTGTCCACTTCGTTAAAACACAAACAACTGCATTTTACAATGAGTTAATGGAAATTAACTTTCAATACAGGCCTAATGTTCTTCAAACAGGCCAGCCCCACAACCCCTTGATAAGGGAAGTTCACTCTGCACCAGAGTGGCTTAAATTAGGTTCCTATTACTCCAGTGTAATTAAATCTAGCTTGAGCCCCAGACTAAACTGATAAGAGAGCCAGGAACTGCTCTCTCATAGTCATAGTCTCTCCTTGGTCTTACTTCACACTATGGCCGTCAAACACAAATCGTAATAAAATGTCATCTGGAATGAAGCCTTGCTGTTTGTAACATAGACACTCTGATGAAAGCAGAGAGCAATGTTTAAGAAGGTTTTCCGAGTAGCAAATTTCTTCTAGACCAGGGAGTACTGAACACAAGGCTGCCTGTACTCTCCATTCTATTACAAAAAAATAATCCCATCACATAACCTGCAGCAATTCCATTTAACAAATCAACAATTACAAATATTTCAGCAAAGTAAGCTTAGGCGTTGTTTGCCTCTTGGCACAGTTCACAACTAGCTTATGGCTTTATGATTAAAAAAAAAAACACCAACAACAGAATATTAAATCCAACCTGAAAAGCAGAATTTATAGCTCACTTAGCAAGTCAGGCCTGTATATGGATGCTTTCAATTACAGAGAATTCACATGCAATCATTAAGGCAGAATTTAATAAATTTGAAAACTCTACAATACTTTTGATATTAAAACTTTGCATACTGTTCTTTACATAACACTTGGGCATTCTCTTCAGTCTCAAGCAGACCTCAGATTCATTGTTATCCAGAACCTACTATAAAGCCTGCTCTCCCAGTACTCTTGTGGGAAAGGGATTAGAGAGATGAAAACAAGTTTTGCTGGGACTTTTTTTTTAATAATTATTTTGCTTTGGTTTTAAGTTACTCTTAGTAACAGAGATATTTTTGAGCTCAAATATATCAACTGGTGAGCAACACTTCCGAAAGATCAAGTGGAACAGGAAGATGGAAAAGGACCCAGGAGGGCCTTCCATTTGGAGATTTACTGTGTAATTCAAGTTTATTTGATTTTGTTTGTGAATCTAGCTTCCAGGTAGAAAAGGAGATCACTTAAGAGTCCAATTTTTCTTAACCTCATTTTTTCAGTTGTGTTATTCTTTTTATCAGACCACCTCAGGAAAGTTGAGAAATTCTTCTCCAGGATTATCATACACACAGTTTCACACATAAAGAAAGCTGGATCTTCAAACACTTTTGTTCATTATTTCAGTGACTTCAGGTATAGCCCATGACACAACCCACATAACTGCAGAACAATCAACTACGTCACATTTTTTCCTCTTCCCCGCCACACAAAAAAATTACAAATAGGAATTTTATAGCTCTGAAGTAACAACAAATACTTGCATTTATCACAACAGAGTTTCTCCTATGTACTTATCCAGACAGATGAAACAACAGATAATATCTGTTTACATCTTGCAATGCATAGACAGCTGTAGCATTCAAACTAGTGCCATGAAGAAAACTACTAATCTCAATTCGCATGTATATCTCATATAAGCATCATTTATTTCACATCCGTAGCTTTGGACTAGGAGAGGAATAGAAAAAAGGGTACTGGCCGAACCAAAGCCTTGCAGTCCTAAACACTTAACTCCTACTAAACACTCTTAACTTTCTCCACCACCCCAGCACGAAGCTCCGCACACCCAGTCTTGCAAAAAAAAAAAAGGGGGGGCAAAAAACAAAAAACCAAAAAAGAAACCGTTTGTTAGGGTTTTTTTCCATGCACACCCACCCGGAGGGTACAAGCCGCCCACTGACACCCCTCACCACTCCGCGTCGGACGCTATTCAAGCGTGTGGACGGCGAGGAAGTAACATCCCATCCCACCCCACCGGCCGACAAAAGCCACTCCCCGCGGGCATTTCCTTCCGCCGAGATGCCCCTCAGCCCCCAACCGCTGCCAAAGCCGGCCGGCCGGCCCGCCCACACACCCACCGTGGCCGCCAGCCGCCCTCAGTGCCGGCCGCATCCCACCACAAGTAGGGGGGAAGGTCGGGATCGAACCGACCTAAGCCAGGCCCAGCCAACCCAGACCAGACCAGACCAAACCAAACCAAACCAAACCCGGCCCGGCTCCCCCAGCCCATATCCAGCCGACGGAGCCCCCCTTCCCGAGGGACGACCACACTATATACCCCGCCAGCAACACACCCAAAACACCCACCCAAAGCACAAGGAAACCAAGCTTTTTCTCACCAAGCTGCACGGCCACCCTCCCACCTCAGTGCTGCCTTCCCCTACGGAGCTGCCCACCCCCATTGGCTCCTACCGTGCCCCGCCCCAGTGGTGGGCGGGGAGGAAGTGTATTAGTTCTGCTGCCCGTCACTTGATAAAAAGCGGCCGAGGACTGGGCAGCGGGCTTCGAGGGCTGTCCCGAGACGCCGATTGGTGGATTGAGGCGCCAATCGACTGCCCACGGTGGAAAAAAATGAGGAAAGAGAAATTAAAAAAAAAAAAAAAGACTCAAGAAGAAGGGCAATGGAGTCGGATCGGTGGTGCTGTCTGCCCTACGCGATCACTAGGGGCGGTTGATCGGGAAAGGAGACGCGACAGAGCAGGTTTGAGTGACCCACAGGCGCGCAGCCGCAGTGGCAGAGTGCTTACGCACCGCTCGCGGATCCCCTAACCTTCCACGCCGGGCGCGTTTGGGAGCTGAGAAAACGTAGTACACGCCTTGATTCGGAGAAAACTCCAGGAACAAACTCGCCAACAAAGTTTTCAAGTTGACAAGCAGGTATTCTTTATTGTCGTCTGTGAAATACGAACTCACTCCTCTAAACGAGCGGTTTTATTGAGGGACAAAGTCAATAAAGCAAAAGCAACAGCGCTGGGCATATGACCGGAGCCAGAGGCACGAGTGATTAGTATTTGTTACAGGTTTATATATTTTCACTATTGCATTATTCACATACATTATTCTACAACCTATGTTAAGCTAAAAAGTACATGAACTCTGTTTTCCAGACACTAGCTTTTCTTATATCAACATCCCCCCCCCCCCCCCCCTTTCCTTTACCTTTACAGATTCTTTTACTATGTGACTCCATTTTGCTCAAGAGTTCTGGCCCTTTTTAACTTGTTGTCTAATCTTGTGTCTCTAGTGAGCTTTGTTTCTGTTATTATAAACTCATACAGTTATATCCACATAACCACACCTATGATTTGTGAAAGCCAATACTTTTATGTGTTTATCACATCGTCTTTATTAAGTCCGGTTGGCTTGAATATAGAGTCTCTATAGTTGCCAAGCATCCGTGTGTTAGTGGTTCTGTCGATTGTTCCTGCAAAAAGGATGCTGGATTCACAACATTAGTGACCACAATTTCTATATCATCCTGTTCCACAAGGGTGGCTTCTTTTCTAGCGGTTCCAAGTTCTCTCTGTCCTCCTGTTATTTTATATCCTAGGTAGGAAACTCATGTTTGAATTAGTTGGGCCTTTTGTTTGGATACCCAGTAACCATTCAGTCCCAGAAAATTTAATAATTCCACCGTCCACTGGATACATTCTTCCTTTGTTTCAGTAACGATTAATAGGTCATCCACATATTGTAACAGAGTCCCCGTATGAGTAGGTGGCTTCCAGATTCTGAAGAAGGAAACAATCAGCTGCCTTTGCATTATGTGTAGAAACCAGTCATTATAAATCTTAAGCACGTGACAAAGCTTGGAAGCTATAAAAGGCAGTGCTCTGAAGTGAATAAAGGTCATTTTCTGATTACATTAATCAGTGTTCTGACCGTTGATCTTACGCAAATGGCGCCCGAACAGGGACCCTCTTGTTGTTGCTTGACTGAGCGAAGAAGACAGCTGGAAGAGGAGGGGAGCGGAAAAGCCGACCGAAGGGGTTGCTGTCCCGGCAACTGAAGAAACAGAGTGCACTCTGAGGTATCTACACAGAAAGGGAAGCGTTACAACTGAGAAGGAATCTCATCTAAGAGTGGTGAGCTGTTGGGGAGGAGATGGGAATCTCACTGTTGAAAGAAGAGGCGGAGGTAGTAAAGCTCCTCCAACATATCCTTTCTAAGAGAGGACTAACATATGATGATCATCACTGCTGAGGTGAGTAGCTCGAGAGAGGACGCCTTCAACACCGGAGCGGGGGAGAGATCAGCGTCCAGGAGCCTCAACTCAGAGCGGCGAGAGCTACCGAGGGAGCCTCAAGTCCCCGACAGGACCTGCCCAGGAGCCGGCAGCTCAGCTGACGCGAGCAGCTGACACACAGGGGGCGGAGCCAGGAGCAACGGCACCATTTCTGAGTGGTTAAAAACCTGCCCCAGGGAGCGCGAGCTACCAGGAGCGCGGCGAGGCAGTTTGCGCAGGTAGGCGAGCGGGATGGTGAGCACCTGTCGTATGACCAGGGCCTGGTCTGGGAGCTCTGCCCTGGCTGCCTCGGCGGTGGCCAGCGTAGGCACCCAGACAGAGCAGATGACAGGGGAGGCTGCTGTGCAGGGCTCGGAGTTTGGAGGGTGCCTGCACTGGTCTTGTGAGGGAAAGGTGCATGATGGGCAGGGCTGCACTCTATGCTCCATAGTGGAGGTCCTCCTGCAGCAGGTGGCTGAGCTGCGGAATGCTATTAGCGGGCTTCAAGATGTCAGGGTAGCTGAGAGGAAGCAGGGCTGCTTGCTCCAGCCCCAAACTGTGCAGGGGCCTCAAGCTTCCCCTCCAGCTCATGAAGGAAAGAAGGAGGCCACCAACCCGGGAAATTGGGAATTAGTGACAAAGAAAAATAACAAAAGAAGGAAGAAAAGGATAATTAAAGGCAAGGGGCTTCCTCCTAAGGAGGTTAACGAGGAAACGCACCACAAACAACCGGATGATGCACAGGTAAAAATCTCTAGTGGTGCTACAAAGAAAAAGGGGCTGGTTGTAGTGATACGTGGATTGACTCCACAACTCGTTTAAGTTGTAAAGTAGGTATGCTTTATTCAGCGCTGAGGTGCATGGGGATCATTCCTCCAAAGTATGCACACCCAGGGTCGTTTTTCCTTTACATTTATTCCCTTAAGGCATACATATGCATTAGATTACTGATACGCCTATACATATTTAGTATCTGTCCCCGCTTCGTATTATAATGAGCTAGAAGGTCCTTTGTGCCTGCGCAGTGCCCCCTCTGGTCATGGGCAGGGGTCTCAAGATGAAGTAAATGAGTCTTCCTCCTGTGGGCAGGTGTCCTGGGTTGAGCAGCAGCAGTCATTTTTCTCCTTCTTAGGAGCTAGTACAGTGCTGTGTTTTGATCTTTTGGCCTTGGAGCAGCGCTGATAACGCCGATGTTTTCAGTTGCTGCTCGAATGTTTGGTCTGGCCAAGGACTTTCTGAGCCTCATGCTCTGCCAGGGAGGAGGGGAGGCCGGGAGGAAGCAGAGACAGGACACCTGACCCAAACTAGCCAAAGAGGTATTCCATACCACAGCACGTCATGCCCAGGATGTAACGGGGAGTTACCCGGAAGGGTTGGGACTGCAGGGTTGGAGGAGGTATCGGTCGGTGCTCGGCTGGGGGGAGTGGGGTGAGTTATTGGTCGGCTGGTGTTGAGGTGTTGTATTCTTTCCTCTTGTTATTTCCTTTATCATTATTATTATTGGTGGTAGCAGCAGTGATTTGTGTTATACCTTAGTTACTGGGCTGTTCTTATCTCAACCCGTGGGAGTTTCATTCTTTTCGATTCTCCTCTCCGTCCCTCCAGAAGCAGGGGGAGGGCAAGAAGGGGGGGGAGTGAGTGGACGTGGTTTGTGGTTGGGTTCAAACCACGACAGTTCTTTTTGGCGCCCAACGTGGGGCACAAAGGGTTGAGATAACGACAGAGATGATCAGATTAATAGTCGTCACAGTGCTGATTTATTGGCTCTCAAAGTTGTTTCTCTTGCTCTCAGAGCTTCAGAAGGTAGTACATTACTTAGAGCTGGTATTCCCTGTGGTAGTGTTTATCAAGTGTGGGGCTTGGGCTAAGGTTTTTGTTTCGCTGTACTTTATGGCAATGGCTTGTAATACGGTTGGGCTCCGGCAGCAGGGAGAGATGGACGTGGCCGTGGACTTGTACCCGGCCGTCCCGCTGCTCTTCACCGCCCTGGCCCTTCTCCTCGCCTCCGTCTTTGTGAGGCTGCGGGGAGCTGAGGGGGAGCGGCCCCGGGAGCCGGCGGCGGCCGAAGCGGCCCGGGAGAGCGGCCCCGGGGAGCAGGCGGCGGCGGGAGCGGGGCCCGAGCCCGGGAGGAAGGCGGCTGCTGAGCAGCGGGAGGAGGCGGCGGAGGAGCCGAGCCCCGCGGAGGAGCCGAGCCCCGCGGAGGAGCCGAGCCCCGCGGAGGAGCCGAGCCCCGCGGAGGAGCCGAGCCCCGCGGAGGAGCCGAGCCCCGCGGAGGAGCCGAGCCCCCCGGAGGAGCCGGGCCTCGTGGCGGCCGAGAGCATCCCCCGGCAGCCGCCCGCCGAGCCGCAGGAGGATGCAGGAGCCCAGGCAGCATTTCCCAGCAAGGCAGAGCAGGAAGAGCTGCACCCAGGAAGAGAGAAGCCGGTGGTGGGAGAGCCGGCAGGCACAGCAGCTGCACCAGCCCCAGGGACAAGTACAGCAGCGTCATTGGAGAGTTCTGAAGGGTTTGAATGGCCTCTGGGTACCCTTGGGACCTGCCTGCTGATTGTGATGGGGGTCAGCATGTTGGCACACACACAGAGTGTGTTCTACCCACGGCCATTTTGTCTGATCTCAGAAGTCAAGCAGACTCAGGTTTGCTTCTTGACTGGGGTTAGACAACAATATGGGAGGACCAGGAGATCTTCCCCAAGGCTGGACAGCCATGAGTGGCAGTGTGTGTGGGACAGTATGAGCGAGTACCTGGTCCACTGGGCCCCTCCAGTGCTTTGGAAGCGTCGGAGATGGAAGGCAGCTCTATGGAGTCCCCAGCAACAAGCTGCAGAAACTGCTGAAGGGGACAGTGAATTATTCGAGCCTGGTGGGCCATGACACTTCAGGCCATCAGGGCAGAGATGCAACATAGAGATGGACTCATGATCGAGGGGTGGACTTAGCAATGGACACTATTGCCCAGGTGATTCACGAGTGTGAACACTGCACACAGCCTCTCCTGCTCTGAGAGACTGTTACAAGAGATGGCGCCTGACATCATGGACCAGATGGACTCAGCAGCTTTATAGGTCCATGCACTAAGAAATGATCTTTTTCTCTGTGTGTATGTAGATGTATATATATATGTAAGAGTGATGGCATATTGAAGATGTGGGATCTGAGCATGACGTGAATGGTATGGAATAAGGGGTGGATAATGTCCTGGGTTGAGCAGCAGCAGTCATTTTTCTCCTTCTTAGGAGCTAGTACAGTGCTGTGTTTTGATCTTTTGGCCTTGGAGCAGCGCTGATAACGCCGATGTTTTCAGTTGCTGCTCGAATGTTTGGTCTGGCCAAGGACTTTCTGAGCCTCATGCTCTGCCAGGGAGGAGGGGAGGCCGGGAGGAAGCAGAGACAGGACACCTGACCCAAACTAGCCAAAGAGGTATTCCATACCACAGCACGTCATGCCCAGGATGTAACGGGGAGTTACCCGGAAGGGTTGGGACTGCAGGGTTGGAGGAGGTATCGGTTGGTGCTCGGCTGGGGGGAGTGGGGTGAGTTATTGGTCGGCTGGTGTTGAGGTGTTGTATTCTTTCCTCTTGTTATTTCCTTTATCATTATTATTATTGGTGGTAGCAGCAGTGATTTGTGTTATACCTTAGTTACTGGGCTGTTCTTATCTCAACCCGTGGGAGTTTCATTCTTTTCGATTCTCCTCTCCGTCCCTCCAGAAGCAGGGGGAGGGCAAGAAGGGGGGGAGTGAGTGGACGAGGTTTGTGGTTGGGTTCAAACCACGACAGCAGGGGTCCTCAAGATGAAGCAAATGAGTCTTCCTCTTCTTAAACTTTTCACCTTTTAATCTTTGCGCATGGCTTTAGGGTTTAGTCGGTACCTTATCCATAAATCATCAGCTTCTCCCCCTTATCAACAGACCCAGACATTCGCATTTCCTTGTCAATAGTTGCTTATCAGTAGAATCAGGCCTCTGTCTCCTCCCCTTATCAGTAGTTTGTGCCTTGTTCTGTTTAGTAAGCATGATAGGTGTTTACAACAGACAATACTTTTGTTTAAGCAAGGAATTCTTCTAACTCTTATACAATACCCTGTATTGTTCCCTTGTACATTTATTAACCCTGTATCAATCCCCCCTTTTCTATAAAGTGAGTAAATTCTTTTACTCTTCAGACAAGTTCCTCTTTCAACCAATTCTTGCAGAAGGTATCTCTCAGCACCTTATTATGTGTATTTGATAGAGAGTTCAAAATCATTATGTGTCGTAACATTGGCCAGTTCCAAACAAATAATTCAATCGACAATATGAAACGAATACTAACTAACATTAGAAGAACAATAATGGGGTGACACAACGTATTCAGTATGCCAGTTGCAGTTGGTGGTCATCCCAAAGGTACATTTCACCAGTGGTGGCTTGTATCTGGCCCTACCCTTAGTAGGACTCTGCTTATTTCTTCCATATTATGATGGATGCCTGTTTTCCTGGACCCCTCTTATCAGGTCTGGATTTTATCAGTTGGTGGGATATAACTGGTGCTGAATATGCAAAGTCACACCCAGTGATCTTAGTAAAATTATAAAAACAAAATTAGAATGATTCTTAACAGTCATGATTTCATTATCATTATCTATTTTCACAAAAGCACAAGCAGTTCTTAAGCACACACATACACAATATATACAAGTACAATATATACAAGTACAGTCCTTTGAGTAATGTCTGGATGGATTTCAAAATGAGAAGTGCCTTGTTCTGTATCAAGGCATATGTTCTTAGTATCAATTGCGTTTCTTCTCAGGCCTTCACAGTTCTAGTTGGAAAGGCTTCTGGCCAATCTGAAAAGATATCCGTTAGTGCCAACAAATATCTATACCCCCCTTTTCTTGGCAGTTCTGTAAAGTTGATCTGCCACTGTTGTCCTGGTTTGTTGTCCCTCCCAGTTTGACCCATTTTGGGTTTAGGATTACTTTTGGGGTTTGTTTGGAGGCAGAGATTACACTGGTGAGTTACCTGTTGAATAATAGCATACAGAGTTATAGCCATAATTTTGCTTATCAAATATTTATATTGACTCCCCATTGTGTTTTGATGTGCATTCTTTACTAAGGACCATAACGAAGATGAGGGAACAATTATCTTTCCCTGTGGTGTACTAGCCCACCCTTCATCTTGACCTATAATTAATTTCTGATCTTCTTTATTATAGTTTGGCTTACCTTGTAGAGAAATTTTCCCATCAGGAATTAAAGCTCCTTCAATTGTTATCTCACCTTTTGCAGCTTCTTTTGCCTCTCTGTCCGCCAGCTCATTTCCCTCCTCCAATTCTGAGCTCACCTTCTGGTGTGCCTTGATGTGCATAATTGTCACCTTCTCAGGTAGCTGGACCTCTTCCAACAGTCTCAGTATTTCTTGTGCATGTTTAACGTTTTTTTCCTTGTGAATTCAACAGTCCTCTCCTTCTAAATGGTACCATGTGCATGCACAACTCCGAATACATATCTTGAGTCTGTATAGACATTTATGTTTTTCAGCATGTCGTTTTCTACTGATGACATAGCTGTTCCCAGTAAACCAGGTTTCTACGTCGTCTAAAGGGGTATCTTTCAGATCCGGACGACTGGAATATGTGGCCTCAGTAGTCTCTGCTGAGGCTTGCTCCACCATGATGGCTTGATATTTCAGAAACCTTTGTGGGGAAAGCCAGTGCCCACCTTTCACTTTCAGCACTGCAGACACTGTATGGGACACCAGCACAGTCATTTTCTGGCCCAAGGTTAGTACAACTGCTGCAACGGCCCTGAGGCATCCAGGCCATCCTTTAGCTGCAGAGTCCAATTGCTTACAGGCCCAAGTCCTGTGCTAGTAATTTCTTGTTTCTTATGGGAGAAAAGAAAGAATGGTTTACTCACATCTGGGAGTCCTAAGGCTGGTGCCGACCTCAAGGCGTTTTTAATTGGCGGAAGGCTCAAGTCGCTTCTCTTGTCACTGAAGATTCTTGTTGTAGTGCATATAGAGGCTTAACAATTAGTCCATGATGGTAGATCCACAATCTACACCATCCTGTTATACTGTCCAGGCCACACAGGCCTTTTCTGTCTGGGTAGCTATTAGGATGTCATCTATGTACTGCAGTAACTTCTCTTCTTCCGGTGGGGCTTCCCAGGACTCTAAGTCTTTTGAAAGTTGTTCTCCAAACAGGGTGGGACTGTTCTTAAATCCCTGAGGCAACACCATTCACATGAGCTGGATTTTTCACCTACTCTTGGGGGTTTTCCATTCAAATGCAAAGATTTTCTGGCTGGCTTCCTGGAGAGGGAGGCAAAAGAAAGCATCCTTCAAATCTAGAATAGTAAATCAAGTTAGCTCTGATGTTAAGCATGTTAGCAAAGTGTATGAATTTACTATTACAGGGTAGTTATTTTGTTAACAGCCCATAAGTCCTGTACCACCCGGTATTACCCATAAGGTTTACAAACAGGTAAAATAGGGGTGTTAAAATCAGATTGGCACTCTTTTAGCAGTCCTAGCTGTAGGAAATTCTCAGTCATTTGGAAAAAATTCCTTCCCTATCTTCCCTCTTCAGGGGGTATTGTTTAATCCTGACAGGCTGTTTTCTCTCCTTGAGCTTATCTGTATCGGGGGGTGCATTTTTGGCCTTTCCAGGTATGTTTGTAGTCCATACCCCTGGGAATACCTGATCCAGTATATCTTCAATCTGACTTCTCCCTCGATATGATTAGTGATCAAAATTAAACTTTAACATCTCTATATACTGTTGGTCCTTTACTTTTAAAGTGATCTCGCCTCCTTCGAAAGTAATGGTCGCTCCCAAGTGTTCTAACAAATCTCTCTCCAAAAAAGCTTTTGGGGAGTTAGGCATATACAAAAACTTATGGATGCCCCATTGTTTTCCCAATTGATATTTTAATAGTTTACAAAAATAAGCCTTTTCACCTTGGCCAGTTGCCCCTTTTATCATCATATAATCGTCCCCAAAGGCATTAAAGCTTTGTTTAAAACTGAATACGTTGTGCCCGTATCAACCAAAAATTCCATTTCCTTTTTTTTTTTTTTCCTTTTGTCCCCTAGCTCCATTATAACCAGTGGATCTGCTAGGGAAGATTCCCCTGGTTCCCGTCAGCCTAGTTCCAATTCAGTCACCTGAGCCACCCCATGGCACTCCCACCAGGGCAGTCTCACTCCCAGCGTCCAAACTCCTCATAGCACTCACACCGATCCGGTTCCACAGAAGAGGAGGTCACTCCCCCACTTCTGTCCGACGTTCGTCCTCCACCAGTTTCAAAGCAACCAGCGCAGCCGTGGCTGTAGCACGACCCAGCTTTTTCTTTTCTACCTATTTCCAATTCCTGTACACTTTCCATACTTCCTCCTTCACTCCCATCCACATTTATTCATCAACCCTTCAGTCCCGTCTGTCAACATGTCTGTCTGCCCCAGCACCCATCCCATGCTCAAACACAGGAACTGCGGGAGCTCCCCTCCTTTCCCCCTTGGTTTTCCCTTATTTATTTATTTATTATTTTTCACAGGTGCTCACTCTGCTCTGCAGGGGTTACAGATGCCTGCCTCTGCAACAGCACTTCTGGTTTAACCCCTTCTTAACTCTGAATGTGAATGTGCTGCTTGTTGCCAGTGATGGCAATTTCCTCCTCCTTATCAATACCTGATAGGACAGAGGCAGAGGGTGCTCCTCTTGGGGGTACCTGTGATACATAATTTTCTTGATGACTGTCCCAATATCACAGGCTGAACAACATCTCTCCAGCTTAGCTTTCTGGTTTTCCCTGTCCTTTTCCAAAACCAAAATTAGGGATCTGGCAGAGTTATATTAATTTCACATTCTGTCTGCCACTCCAGGTGCTTTCTTAAAGTGAAACATATCTGCATACATTACTTCATCGCATTTTCTTGGCCACCTCAAAACCAACATAAATTGTAAAAAATGTATTAGAATTCAGAGTTCCATTTTTAGGCCATTTTTCCTGATTTTCCAAAGTATATAAAGGCCACCATTGGTTACAATATTTTACCAATGTTTTCTTGTTTACCGAGCCCCCAGAAGAACCTCCCAGTTCTTTCCAATGTGCCAAAATGTAACCCAATGGGCTTTTCTTCAGAATTCCCTTGTTTTGACCGGCTCCCATTTCAAACAATCTCTTACAAATCTCTATAGCTTCTCTTTCCCAGTGCTCTGCAAATGCACTTAAAATATGAGAGCACCTACACACAAGTTTAATGATATTCTCAGGGGATTCAGTACGATAGTATCTCTGGGTTCTGCAGATCAACTCCCCTGTCATTAGAACATAGTTTCAGTTCCAGCAAAATTTACACTGCCCTAGTATCCACAGCAGGTTCCACTGTTCAAAACTTATTATGCACTCATATGTCAGGTTATGAAGTTTTTCCTAATATCCCCCGTTGATTGTCCCCAAAAGAGAGACATTAATTGTTGTATTCCCATTTTATTTTCTCCTTTGTAACCACATCTTCTCAAATTTTCTTTGATACCTTTTATAAACCCTTTCTCAGTTTTCCTTTCTAACTTCCCGGAAGTCCGCCAGGATTTTGTGGCTTTTCTCCACAAACCCACCAGCGTTTCATAAGACACCCCGAGCAGTATCTGCCCCACTACCCTGAGTGGCTATAAAAGTGGGATACATACTAAAAGCACTGCCACAATATCCACGTGAAATGCCACCCATCACATACAGTTACACTCCCACAAGGCACATACTCCCACAGGGCACACAGCCACAATATCCACGTGGAATGCCACCCGTCACATACAGTTGCACTCCCACAAGGCACATAGGGAATTCCCTTGCCCTTGTATTTCGTAAAGTTATCCACTGAGGGAGGGGTAGCCGGACCTTCCCCCGCTTTCTGAGCTGCTTGATGGTTATACACAGACAAGACACAGGACAGAAAAACATAAACGCTTCGTCGGTCTCCGGCCGCTCCCCTCGCGGAGACACGGAACCGCGGATTAGGACTCCACACTCGCTTCGTAGCTACGCTACGTCTCAGTCACACAGAAACACATGGGATCCCACACACTCACACTATGGTTCCGCTTACCCTTCTCCTGCTTCCTACACGGTCATTAGCAGGTCCGTCCTGGCTCCCAAAACCTGGGATGCAGCGGAGACCTGGTGGGTTCGCCTACCCTTCTCCTGCTTCCTACACAGTCATTAGCAGGTCCGTCCTGGCTCCCAAAACTTGGGATGCAGCGAAAACCCGGGCTCGCCCGATCCGCCTTCAGGATCGCTCGCAGCCGCGCTATCGGTCGATGAGCCCCCAGCTTGCAAGCCCTACCTGCCAAGGGGAACTCCGCTATGCACCAGACGTCTCTGCACGCCTTACCAGCAGCCCCGGGCCACGCGTACGCCTTACAGGCCCCCTCAAGTACCTAAATTTCAAGCATACCGTTTCTCCGCAGCCGGCACAGGTTGTTGTCTGTCCCCGCAGTGAGCGGATGAGAAGCGGAGCTCCTCCAGGCAAGCAGCCTGGGGCGCCTAGGATGTCCGCTCCTCACCCGATCCTGCAGCCAAACAGAGGTCTCCTGGCTGGCTCGCCAAATTGATACGCGGATTGACTCCACAACTCGTTAAAGTTGTAAAGTAGGTATGCTTTATTCAGCGCTGAGGTGCATGGGGATCATTCCTCCAAAGTATGCACACCCAGGGTCGTTTTTCCTTTACATTTATTCCCTTAAGGCATACATATGCATTAGATTACTGATACGCCTATACATATTTAGTATCTGTCCCCGCTTCGTATTATAATGAGCTAGAAGGTCCTTTGCGCCTGCGCAGTGCCCCCTCTGGTCATGGGCAGGGGTCTCAAGATGAAGTAAATGAGTCTTCCTCCTGTGGGCAGGGGTCCTCAAGATGAAGCAAATGAGTCTTCCTCTTCTTAAACTTTTCACCTTTTAATCTTTGCACATGGCTTTAGGGTTTAGTCGGTACCTCATCCATAAATCATCAGCTTCTCCCCCTTATCAACAGACCCAGACATTCGCATTTCCTTGTCAATAGTTGCTTATCAGTAGAATCAGGCCTCTGTCTTATCAGTAGTTTGTGCCTTGTTCTGTTTAGTAAGCATGATAGGTGTTTACAACAGACAATACTTTTGTTTAAGCAAGGAATTCTTCTAACTCTTATACAATACCCTGTATTGTTCCCTTGTACATTTATTAACCCTGTATCAGTAGTAATAGGGGACTCTACTTTGAAAGGGACGGAAGCACTCGTCTGTCGGCCTGACCCCATCTCGAGGGAGGTGTGCTGCCTACCAGGCGCAGGGATCAGAGATGTTAAAGAGAGGTTGCCTGCTCTAGTATGTTCCACGGACTATTACCCGCTCCTGGTGATCCATGTGGGTGCTAGGGATATAGATAGTAGTAGACTGAGGACCATAAAGAAAGACTATAGAGCCCTGGGAGAGGTGGTTAGGGGCTCTGGAGCTCAGATAGTCTTTTCGTCAATTCTCCAGGACACAGGGGAGGACCAAGAAAAAGCTAGGAGAATTGGCCAGGTCAATAGATGGTTAAAAGGGTGGTGTCATAGTCAGGGGTTTGGGTGTCTTGAACGTAGGAATAAAGTTAGTAGGCCAGGTCTACTGGGGGCTGGTGGAGCTGGTCTGATGATAAAGAAGGGGAAGAGCAGTTTTGGTAGGAGGCTTGCCAGACTGGTCAAGGAGGCTTTAAACTAGATGTGTTGGGGGAGGGGTCATCATTCCATCTCAACACACCCAGACAGTTGCCAGCACCTATAATAAATGCTCGGAACAATGTAGATATATTCCAGCTGCTCCAGCCAACGAGTCGGCTTCAATTGCAGCTTGGCTCAGATGCCTCTATACAAACGCCCATAGCATGGGCAACAAACAAGAGGAATTAGAGTTGTGTGCATGTCTACGGGGGTATGATATAATAGGCATCACAGAAACATGGTGGGATGGCTCCTATGACTGGAGTGTTGGAATGGAGGGTTACAGGCTCCTAAGAAAAGACAGGCCTGGCAGGCGGGGAGAGGGAGTTGCCCTTTATGTTAGGGATAGACTGGAGATTATGTAACTCTGGGGACAGGTGAGCAGTTAAAAGAGAGTTTGTGGGTCAGGGTTAAAGGGAGAACAGTGATGGGAGACATTACTGTGGGGATCTGTTACAGGCCACCTGATCAAGGAGAACCTGTGGATGAAGCACTCTACAGACAGATAGGAAAAGCCTCACGCTCGCAGGCCCTTGTTCTCATGGGGGATTTCAACCACCCTGACATCTGTTGGAACGATGGCACTGCATGGCACAAGCAATCCAGGAGGTTCCTCGATTGTGTGGAAGACAACTTCCTTCTGCAAGTAATAGAGGAGCCGACAAGGAGAGGTGCCATGCTTGACCTTGTGCTCACCAACAGGGAAGGGCTTGTTGAGAATGTGGTACTCCAGGGCAGCCTTGGATGCAGCGATCACGAGATGGTCGAATTTGAGATCCCCAGGACAGTGAGAAGAGCGTGCAGCAAGCTCACTGCCCTGGACTTCAAAAGAGCAGACTTTGGCCTCTTCAGGAGCCTGCTTAGTAAGGTTCCATGGGATATAGCCCTGGAGGGCAGAGGGGCCCAAGACTGTTGGGTGATATTCAAGGATCACCTGCTACAAGCTCAGGAGTGCTGCATCCCAACTAGAAGGAAGTGCAGCAGGAGGGCCAGGAGACCTCCTTGGATGGATAAGGAGCTGCTGAGGAAAATTCAAAGGAAAAAAGAGGCTTATAAAAAATGGAAGCAAGGACAGGCGGCCCGGGTAGAGTACAGGGATGTTGTCCGGGAAGCTAGGGACCAGGTTGGGAAGGCTAAGGCCCAGTTAGAATTAAACCTAGCCTGGGATGTTAAGGATAACAGGAAGGGATTCTACAGGTACGTAGCAAACAAAAAAACAGACTAGGGACAACATAGGCCCCCTGAGGAAGCTCTCGGGAGAACTGTCTGCACAGGATTTGGGGAAGGCTGAGGTTCTGAATGACTTCTTTGACTTCACTGTCTTCACTGGCAAAAGCTCTGACTGCACCACCCAAGTTTTAGAAGGTAAACGCAGGGACTGTGAGAATGAAGACCTTGGGCCCGCTGTAGGAAAGGATATGGTTCGAGGAAATAAAGCCCCCATTTTCAAGAAGGGGAAAATGGAAGACCCGGGGAATTACAGACCAGTCAGTCTCACCTCTGTGCCTGGTAAAATCTTGGAGCACATTCTCCTGGACAACATGCTAAGGCACATAAAAAACAAGGTGCTTGGTGACAGCCAGCATGGCTTCACTAAGGGGAAATCCTGCCTGACCAATCTGGTGGCCTTCTATGATGGGGCTACAGATCTGATAGACAAGGGTAAAGCAGTTGATGTCATCTACCTGGACTTGTGCAAAGCGTTTGACACTGTCCCGCACAACATCCTTCTCTCTAAATTGGAGAGATATCAATTCGATGGATGGACCACTCGGTGGATAAAGAACTGGCTGGATGGCCGCACACAAAGAGTTGTGGTCAATGGCTCGATGTCCGGCTGGAGACCGGTAACAAGTGGTGTCCCTCAGGGATCGGTGTTGGGATCGGTCTTGTTTAACATCTTTGTCGCTGACATGGACAGTGGGATTGAGTGCGCCCTCAGCAAGTTTGCCGATGACACCAAGCTGTGTGGTCCTGTTGATATGCTGGAGGGAAGGGATGCCATCCAGAGGGACCTTGACACGCTTGTGAGGTGGGCTGATGCCAACCTTATGAAGTTCAACCACGACAAGTGCAAGGTCCTACACCTGGGTCGGAGCAATCCCAGGCACGGCTACAGATTGGGCAAAGAAGAGATTCAGAGCGGCCCTGCGGAGAGGGACTTGGGGGTGCTGGTCGATGAGAAAATGAACATGGGCCGGCAGTGTGCGCTCGCAGTCCAGAAAGCCAAACATATCCTTAGCTGCATCAAAAGGAGTGTGACCAGCAGGTTGAAGGAGGTAACTCTTCCCCTCTGCTCTCGTGAGACCTCCCTTGGAGTTTTGTGAACAGTTCTGGTGTTCTCAACATAAAAAAGACATGGAACTGTTGGACCAAGTCCAAAGGAGGGCCATGAGGATGATCAGGGGACTGAAGCACCTCCCATATGAAGATAAGCTGAGAAAGTTGGGGCTGTTGAGCCTGGAGAAGAGAAGGCTGCATGGAGACCTCATAGCAGCCTTCCAGTACCTGAAGGGGGCCTATAGGGATGCTGGGGAGGGACTCTTCGTCAGGGACTGTAGTGACAGGACAAGGGATAACGGGTTAAAACTTAAACAGGGGAAGTTTAGACTGGATATAAGGAGGAAATTCTTTCCTGTTAGGGTGGTGAGACACTGGAATCAGTTGCCCAGGGAGGTTGTGAGTGCTCCATCCCTGGCAGTGTTCAGTGCCAGGTTGGATGAATCCTTGGGTGGGATGGTTTAGTGTGAGGTGTCCCTGTCCATGGCAGGGGGGTTGGAACTAGATAATCTTGAGGTCCTTTCCAAACCTAACTATTCTATAATTCTATGATTCTATGATGGTACCTGTCCTGGGTTCAGCAGTAGCAGTTATTTTTCTCCTTCTTAGTAGCTGGTGCAGCACTGTGTTTTGATTTTTTGGCCTAGGAACAGTGCTGATAACGCCAATGTTTTCAGTTGCTGCTTAGATGTTTGGTCTGACCAAGGGCTTTCTGAGCCTCATGCTCTGCCAGGTAGGAGGGGAGGCCAGGAGAAAGCAGAGACAGGACACCTGACCCAAGCTAGCCAAAGAGGTATTCCGTACCACAGCACGTCATGCCCAGGATGTAAGGGAGAGTTACCCGGAAGGGCTATTTCACTGCAGGGTTGGACGAGGTATCCGTCGGTGCTCGGCTGGCGGTGTGGGGCGAGTTTTTGGTCGGCTGTGTTGAGGTGTTGTATTCTTTCCCCTTGTTATTTCCTTTATCATCATTATTATTATTGGTGGTAGCAGTAGTGATTTGTGTTATACCTTAGTTACTAAACTGTTCTTATCTCAACCTGTGGGAGTTGCATTCTTTTCGATTCTCCTCTCCATCCCTCCAGGAGTAGGGGGATAGCAAGAAGGGGTGGAGTGAGAGAGTGACTGTGTGATTTATGGATGACTTTTTTTAAAACCACGACAGTACCTTAAAAGCCCTTTTAAAATGGTCAAAGGACCGGGAACTAATTTTGGGACTGGGTGCAGCTTTTGAGATACACACTTGGTACCAGATTGGATCCGCTTTATGGGAAGAAATTAGTAAGGGATCCAAGGAGGCTCATATATTAGCTACCTTGTGGCGACTGATTAAAGAGACTTTAGAAGAAATGAAAAGTGAAAGGGCAGCCACTGCGTCTGCGTTTGCTGCGCTTTTGCCGAATTCCTCTTGGACAGAATCCGCTTCAAATGAACTATTTTCCCCAATATCGGTGCCCGGACCGGCGCCGATACAAGCCCGAATCATAAACCCCCTTCAACCATCACAATCAACAGCTCCTGAAGTGAAACTAAAAGGTAAGTCTGATCCGGGGAACAACCACGAGGTGGCAGTAAAAACTCTCCAACCTAATACCGAAGATACTGAGGAATCAGGGGAGGAGGAGGAAACGAATTTCCCTCCGTCCCCCTCCTTCCTTATATCCACCACTGCCTCCATCTACGCCGGAATCTACCCCAGGGACGCCACAACAAGCTGAGATACCAACTGCCACTAGATCTTTAGAAGGACAGAGGGTATTCCCCAGAGCCACAGACAGCGTTTGATGTAAAAACATGTGGAACAGATTGGTGCGGAACTGTGAGATGAAGTTACAAAAGGCAATGACACTGTGAAAAATTTGTTAGTCATTTGGAGAACTATTTTAGAGATGTTAAAGTCAAAAAAAAAAAAAAAGAGAGACCGTGGAGCCCGTTGCACACCCATCCCCCCCAAACCTCCACCAGTTGCTGCTGCAGCTGCGAAGACTGAGGACAGAGATGAGGATGATCCTTGGATCCAGGCCCTATTGACCCCAAGGAGCCTGTGCACATTAATCAGACTGCTGTTGTTGCTGCTCCTGAGGTTCTGATGCCTGATAATTCTGATGCTGACCTGGATGGTCCTTTTGACCCGGGGCCTATTGATCTGGAAAAGGTGTCTGATTTATATCCCCCAGATCCTCATGATAAATTGTGGAGAGCTTTGCAAAGGACTGGCTGCGTGGCAGAGGCCATGCAGATGGTGATACGCTGCAGCTGGTGCAAATCTCAGATGGAAAAGTACAAGGGAGCAAGATGAGCGTGCCCTGGAGATAAACCGTGGCAGAAGCAGAACGATAATTAAGTTTGTGACCTTCAAGTTGCTTAATGTTTATCTTACTGACCAGACTCTTTATCCCTGATCCTATTTTGTATCCTGTTTTGCTGAATTCCTTTACTGTATCTTTAACCAATAATCTTGTAACCTGTAAAAGCTATAAACCAATGATCTTGTAACATGCAAAAGCTATAAGCCAATAATATCTCTGTAATCAAACTATAAACATGCAAGCAAGGTATATAAGCATCCAGCTGCTTAGCAATAAACGAGACTTCTAAAGCAAGTTATGCTCGTGTCTCCCAGCTCTTTGCGACATTTGGCGCCCGAACAGGGACCCAGGGGCTTTGTACAGAACAAGGAGCTGAAGTGGACAGACCTCGTCGCAGCAGGGGTGGCCTAAAAAAGACAAGAAGATTTGTCTCGAGGCTCCTGATGTCACAACGGTGAATCAGGCTGTTACGTGCCGCCAAAACCTTGGAAAAGCTGCAACAGTGCTGACAATACCGTATGGAAAGGCAAGCGGCATATAAACTGTTTGAGGACTTTTTGAAAGTTAAAGGGGCGGATTTAGATTATAAGAAGGAATTATTTAGTTTACTAGATTATGCTAAGTCATTGGGTTGTTTTATTAATCCACATACTGTACATACTTTAACGGAATGGCGAATATTCGGGGATATTTTGTGGGATACAACGATTAATGATGATAAAGTTGCAAAGAAATATGGTAAACCTTGGCAAGCTATATATAATACCCTGTTAAAACAAAAGGCTGGGAAGACAGCAGGGATCGGGAAAGCTCCGAAGAATGAAGCCTTCGGAAGGCAAAGAACGCTTCGCTGCTGGCAGCGTCGGTTCCGAGAGCCTGAGCAAGATTTTACTTGGCTCGCCGCCAGGAGGACAGTTATTAATTGCCTACATAAGTATGCAGTACTTCAGTTCTTCCGACATATCCTCTCTGCGAGAGGGATAGCGTATGATGAAGCTATGCTAAAAAGATTGTTGCTCTGGATTAAGGAGAAGGACTTAATCCAGGGGGTTGGAGAAGCCTTTGAGCTTGGGACTTGGGAAAAAATCGCTAAGGAAGAAGTCTCTGTTTTATGGATGTTTTCAGTCCTTAAAGTGAAGGGGGCAACCTTTAAAGAGACAGACTTAAATTTAATGTTGAAGTGGTCGAAGACGCATTGTCCAGAGACTGATGAGTCTACCGTATCTGAGGTCTCTCTGTGGAGTGGTGCACGAGTTGAGTTGTGGGACGCAGCCACGGAGGGCAGTGACACTGTGAAACATTTGTTGGTCATTTGGAGAACTATTTTAGAGATGTTAAAGTCAAAAAGTGAGATCATGGAACCCAGTGTCCCGTCCCCCCCACCCCTGGCCACCCCTGAGCCTCTGCCAGTTGCCGCTGCGGCTGCAAAGACTGAAGACAGTGATGAAGACACTCTTTTTGACCCGGACCCTATTGACCCCAAGAAGGAGCCTGTGCGTGCTCATCAGACTGCTGTTGCTGCGTCTGAAGTTCTGACGCCTGTTAATTCTGATGCTGACCTGGATGATCCTTTTGACATGGAGCCAGAAAAGAAACCTGATTTATATCCCCCAGATCCTCATGATAAATGGGCAGCTGTAAAGGGAGAAGCGAAACGGGTGGGGGATGCAGATGTATTGTGTGCTTTCCCTGTGATGTAGGTGCTGGATCAAGACCCGTGGTGGGAAGGTCTCTCGTATGCCCTTATCAGGGGTATCGGGAGGACTGTGGCGGACTGTGACGGACCGTGGACTTGGGGCCCCATATACAACTCATTTGATACAGTCTCTCTGTGATACTCATGTACTAGAAGTTGGCAAATATGTCTATGATTCTATTGATGCTTGGAAACCTTTATAGATATTGCTGGCCACTTCTTCTGACATAGGCTGGCCACCTGTGTCAGAATGAGTGTGCATTTTGATCAGTATAAAAGCCCAAGCCTCATGCGATGTGAGGGAGGCAGAGCCTCTGCGGGGACGCTCGCTAAGGTTGAGCCTGCCACCTCACACTGCAATGATGCTTGTTGGAGCTGGTTTCCTGATAGTCTTCACAGAGTCCTTGTGCCACGTTCTGTACGTGGGACTGTGTAGTGCGAGTAATGATTGTCTGGATTTTGTGTTTCAAATATTGTTCCAAAAGATGTGTGAAGTGTGCTTGTGGGATCCCATATGCATACGTATGTGTGTGTGTGTAATGAGGGCAGATGGTGTTCTATGTATTTTTTTTGTTATCGTGTTCATGTAAAAGTTTTTAACAGGTAGTGGTTTAACATTTCAGGCAAGAAAGGGTTAATGCAAAAGTGTGGTTGCTGACAGGTATTTATAGCTGCTGCCGAGCAGGCTGCTGTTTGTAGCTGTGCAAAGCAGGGTGAACAACTTTTGAAAAAAAAAAGAAAAAAAAAAAAAAAGGGAGAGAAGAAGGAAAGGTAGGGTTGCAGAGCACAGGTAGACAAATGCAAATCCAGGTGATAGATTGGAAATCTATTCAGAGAGAGGCTCTGTCAAACAATGATTTTGATTGTTTGCAGGCGTTGCAGGAAAAGATTCTCGCCTTTCCTGTTAAGTACCAGATTAACGCTCAAGGTCAGGCAGTAAATGCTGAAATGTCTCCCTTAAATTGGAAATTGCTATCTCAGTTAAGGCAAACTGTTATTTCTACAGGCATTCAGTTTGAACCCACTAGGCAGATGTTGTCATATATTTGGGGAACAGATTTTCTGTTATATTAAAAGTATTGTGAAATTAATCCTCACCCCTTCGCAGTTGTTGTTATGGAACATGTATTGGCAGAAAACCTGTCAAGAGGCGGTTGCAGTTCAGCGAGGCCAGGGAGATCCCCTGATTGGGGTGCAATTACAACACCTGATGGGAACTGGACAGTTCTCCACTAAGGAGGCTCAAGTCCAGCTAGGTCCAGAATTGTTAAAAGAATCTATGAGACTAGCCTTGCGAGCTCTATCACAGATTAAAGATACTACTGCAGCTCCTGCCTACATGAAAGTGACACAGAAAAAGGACGAGCCCTTCAGTACCTTTGTGGATAGGGTAGCTGATGCTATAAGGAAGTCAGGTACTCCAGAATACATGCATGGTATTTTACAGCGTCAGTGTGCAATACAGAACTGTAATGATGCTGTAAGGCAGATACTTGTTCAGTTACCTGCAAATGCCACTGTAGAAGAGATGTTAGAACGAATGGCACGGGTACCTATGGGGCATCAGGCAATGTTGGTTGAGGCAGTAAAAGCAGTGGGAGAGGCAATTCAAAAAAGTCATTCGCAAGTATTAGCGGCCTTGGCACCTTTGCAAGCCACCGGTATGGTCAAGGGTCCTCGATGTTTTGGATGTGGTCAGCCCAAGGTCATGGCTGTGCAGAATTTGGAGGAATGTGTTGTATGAATTTTTCTGATCATTCAAAATCCATTTACTCACAAATAGATACCCTACGACAGCTTACAGATAAATTATGGGTTGAACAAGATTGGGGATTTGAAAGATGGCTTCGATCATTAGGTCTTACTGAATGGGTGATATCCTTATTGAAATCTGGATTAATCATCGTTGTTGTATTTTTTTTGATTTTATTGTGTCTTCCCTGTTTTTGTTCCTGTATTCAATCTATGCTACAAAGGACGGCTGAGCACCTAACACAGTCAGTTTCGTTTGCCCAAACAGAAAAAAGGGGAATTGTAGGTAAAACATGTCTGATTTAGGGCCAAGACTCCGAAGGTCAAGAGGGAGTCTGTTTTATGTTAACAAGAACAAAACAGACTATGTGGCGGCTGGGAAAATGCAAGGCTTGCTGAGAAGAAGGTCTGTAAATAGTCACATGCATGCTTGAAGGTGTCTCAATGGCCTTTTTTACCCCTGGTGTGATGGCTGCCACTAATTGGAGAAATATTAAAAGCCTAGCATGCTTTGCTATCCAAGAATTTAATATCACATTAACCATATTAGATGACCTCTTATATGATGTTGACAGTATCCGACATGCTGTGTTACAAAATCGGGCTGCCATAAATTTTTTACTTTTAGCACAAGGTCACGGATGTAACGAATTTGAAGGTATGTGTTGTTTAAATCTTTCTGATCACTCAAGTAGTATACACTCTTAAATAGAAAAACTACGCAGTCAATTTAAGGATATTACTTTCGCTTCTAGTTGGTTAGATTCTTGACTATCTTCTTGGGGAATCACTGGATGGTTACTAGATGTCGTTAAGCATGGAATAATCATAGTTTTAGTCATTATATTACTAATAACCTGTCTACCTTGCTTGCTTCAATGTATCCAAATACAAATTAACAAAGCTATGAACAACCTCAATACGTCGCTTATTGTTCTTAAGAAAGAAAGGGGAAATGTGGAGAGCTTTGCAAAGGACTGGCTGCGTGGCAGAGGCCATGCAGATGGTGATACGCTGCAGCTGGTGCAAATCTCAGATGGAAAAGTACAAGGGAGCAAGATGAGCGTGCCCTGGAGATAAACCGCGGCAGGAGCAGAACGATAATTAAGTTTGTGACCTTCAAGTTGCTTAGTGTTTATCTTACTGACCAGACTCTTTATCCCTGATCCTATTTTGTATCCTGTTTTGCTGAATTCCTTTACTGTATCTTTAACCAATAATCTTGTAACCTGTAAAAGCTATAAACCAATGATCTTGTAACATGCAAAAGCTATAAGCCAATAATATCTCTGTAATCAAACTATAAACATGCAAGCAAGGTATATAAGCATCCAGCTGCTTAGCAATAAACGAGACTTCTAAAGCAAGTTATGCTCGTGTCTCCCAGCTCTTTGCGACAATAAATGGGCAGCTGTAGAAGGAGAAGCGAGATGGGTGGGGGATGCAGATGTATTGTGTGCTTTCCCTGTGATGTAGGTGCTGGATCAAGACCCGTGGTGGGAAGGTCTCTCGTATGCTCTTATGAGGGGTATCGGGCGGACTGTGGCGGACCGTGGACTTGGGGCCCCATATACAACTCATTTGATACAGTCTCTCTGTGATACTCATGTACTAGAAGTTGGCAAATATAAGTATGTCCATGTTTCTATTGACACTTGGAGACCTTTATAGATATAGCTGGCCACTTCTTCTGACGTAGGCGGGCCACCTGTGTTGGAATGAGTGTGCATTTTGGTCAGTATAAAAGCCCAAGCCTCATGCAATGTGGGGGAGGCAGAGCCTCCGTAAGGACGCTCGCTAAGGTTGAGCCTGCCACCTCGCACTGCGGTGATGCTTCTTGGAGCTGGTTTCCTGATAGTCTTCACAGGGTCCTTGTGCCACGTTCTGTATGTGGGACTGTGCAGTGGGAGTAATGATTGTCTGGATTTTGAGTTTCAGATGTTGTAGTTGTGTGGAGTGTGCTTGTGGGATCCCATACGTGTGTGTGTGTGTGTGTGTGATGAGGGCAGATGGTGTTCTGTGTGTTTTTTTGTTGTCGGGTTCATGTAAAAGTTTTTAACAGATAGCAGTTTAACATTTCAGGCAAGAAAGGGTTAATGCAAAAGTGTGGTTGCTGTCAGGTATTTATAGTTGCTGCTGAAGCAGGCAGGCAGGCAGCTGTAGCTGCTGCGGAGTAGGCAGGCACTTGTAGCTGCTGCTGAGCAGGCCACTGTTTGTAGCTGCTGCTGAGCAGGCCACTGTTTGTAGCCGTGCAAAGCAGGGTGAACAACTTCGGAACAGCCCCCCCCCCCCCAAAAAAAAAAAAATACCCACAAACAAAAACCAAACAAACAAACAAAAAAAAACCCAAGAAACAAAAACCAAACCTCTCCATCTATTGAAGTATTGAGGCAGTTTGTAGAGACACCACAGACAAAGCCTAAATGGCACCTGCAACACAGTGGGCGCATAGTAGGAGCCTTGCTTAGTGTGTTTAAAGTAACCTGGGGGTGAATCCAACAATTGGAGGAACAGATCGCTTGAAACAAGAACTGCTAACTGAAAAAGCAGGAGGGGTAGTGCAACCACAAGCTTTATCAGCCGTCATCTAAGCAGCATCAGGGTGGCAGAGAAAGAAGAAAAAAAAAAAGGATAATGATGCAGCAAACTTCTTGACTGTTAAAAATGTGCAGTTTACTTCTGCAGCTGCTTTACATTCCTTTTGCATCAGAATGCTTCTCCTTTAAGAAATCACTTTAACTTGTCTACTTCTCAAGAACTGATAACCCGGAAGAGGGGGTATATTTGTGTCCTCCTACCTACAGGTCCATGGCGGCTGCCTGCAAAGTTTGTCAAGCCTTGCCATGAGTTGGACAGACGAGTGGAAAAACCCAATGCCTCAGCTACAGGAGCCGACCGTGAATACCCCAAGCAGAATCAGAGAAAAATGCATGACTGCAAAACATCACTTGGAGGCAACTGAAAAGTAACAACTTGAATAAGTGTACTTGTAAAGTAGCTATTATTAGAGGCTGTGATTTTGTGTATAAAAGCACCTGTTTACTAGCCAGTTGCTAATATGAAACTACACCTTGTATTGTCTGGATTTGTCACTTGCAAAAGAGATGTTAGAGCATGCAAATTTGCAGCAGCTGCTAGAAAATGCTAAGGCAAGAGCTAGAAAGATTCTAATATGACGGTAGTGTTATAAAGCAGGTAATGGAACAAATTAAGAGGGTGGGAGAAATCCACTGGTAAGAAATTTCTTTGGCTAGTCCCTTGCTGCCATCAGCATCTTCACAACAAGGGGCAAGGACTGAGGTTGGCCAAATGCCTGCTACCACAGTTAAGGGCAAGACTGAGTTGGCCTCTGTGTTTGCCACCAAGAAGAACCCTTATCTCCACTGTTGGCTGCAACCCAGCAGGTGTGGAGCGCTGTGGACACATGCCATGCCAGACCTTGATGTGAGGGATGGCCTCCCTTGTTATCAGAGAGCCATCCAGGAGAAAAAGGACAGGCCCAGCAGCCTGTGGCTGGCATATGTTGGAGGTATGACCTAGTCCAAATCCCCTGCTCAAGTAGGGTCGTCTAAAAGATGTATAAAACAAAAAAAAAAGGGGAATATAAGGATTTTCTCCACGTGACGAACGATTCCTTGCCCAAACCACTGGTTCTATATAAAGACCTACATGATAATGAGTTGAAAGGACCAGTGCCATTGCTGACATGGGGTCAAGGATCCGGCTGTGTTCAGCTATCGACAGGACCATACTGGCTGCCAGCAAAACGTATAAAGCCCCAGAACTCAACAACATAAAAAAGCGACAATGACAAAAATCTTTATATCTGTTCTATTATGTGTGATCATGGGTAATGGACAAGTATACTGGGCACATTTGTTAAATCCCCCATTATTCCAACCTGTTACATGATGTGTAGGATACACTGGTATGCCACATGTTATAAAGATTCAAGTGACTTCAAATCAGACTAATCTTACTGAAAAAAAAGTAGTTGTAAACTCTTGTCCTGCATGTCAACCCACAGGCTTTGGCCTTGCTATTGGTGTAAATCCTCCAGGCATTTTACCGCTACAACTTTGGCAAAGGGATGTCACTCATGTTCCAGAATTTGGACACCAAAAATACGTTCATGTCTCTGTTGACACCTTTTCCATGGCAATTTGGGCCATCGCTCAAACTGGAGAAACTTCTCACCATGTTGTGAAACACCTTCACGCCTCTTTTGCTGTCTTAGGTGTACCCCTATCTCTTAAAACAGATAATGGCCCAGCCTATACTTCTTCTAGGTTTCACCGCTTTTGCTCGCTTTGGGGTGTGAAACATCTCACCGGAGTCCCCAGTTCACCCACTGGACAAGCAATTGTTGAGCAGGCTCCCCAGTCCCTTAAAAAGCTGTTATTTAAACAAAAAACGGGGGAGAGTAGTGTAGGACCTAGGGAATGCTTGGCAAAAGAATTATATGTGTTAAATTATTTACGCCTGGCAGGAGAAAGGGAAGAACCTCCCATGGTAATTCATGGTAGTGCCTTAAAATCAGGGTTAACAAAAAAGGAAAAGATTTTTGTTCAATACAAAGATCTCAAAACAGGAGAATGGAAGGGGCCAGTTGAGGTTTGTATGACTGGTCGAGGCTACAGGAGAAGGCCCTCGTTGGATTCCAGCGCGATGGGTAAAACCTTGGAAATCACTGATCAAGGAAACCTCAGAATAGCCTCATTTATAAGTTGGTGGATGATGGCTATGACTATAGGTCAAGCATTACATACCATAGAATCAAGAGAGAACATGTGGATCACCTGGGCAAACCAAACGAACCAGTCATCCTTCTCTATCTCCATGGCCACTCCTGGGGACCCTTTTTGTACTTGTTTAATCGGCATCACGTGCCTGCACCTGGCGGACTGGACCAATTGGATAAATAACAGGACAGCTTGAAATTTCATTTTATTTTTTTTATTTCATTATTTCATTAACCAGACATGTCATAGAATTTATGATTGTACTGTACCAGAAAACAAACCAGCCTGCTTTTATGGGGAAGTGAATCAAACAGGGATGGCTGGAGCAATGATCATTAACGCCTTAAACGCCACGATGCCTTGGGACCCTCAGGAGTTAGATCTCTGGGGATCCTTAGCAGGCAATGGGTCATGTTTTTATTTTGGGGGATTGGCATCTACAGGGGTAATTTTTTTATGAGAAATATAGTTGGACACAATGGACCAATATGTTGAGTAATTATGACTATAAAAATTATAGAAAAAATGGATATTGTAATGGAGCAATAGGTGCTGAGACCCTTGGTAGTAAATTTTCTATTTGGAATAATAATTTGCAAAACAATTTCCTAAAGAATATTTTTTTTAATCTGCGGACATAGAGCTTGGCAAGGGGTACCAAAAAACGTTCAGGAAGGGCCATGTTACATAGGGAAGATGACTATGTTTGTTCCCAGCATGAGGGATATGCTATCATTTTATAAAAGGAAAACCGAGCAACAAAAAAGATCAGTAGAACAACTAGGACCAAACTGTAATGATAATGTTGATATGTTAGGTAAAGTCGGAAGAGTTTTTATGTCCGTTTTTTGTTCCTGGGGCAATGGCTGGGAGGGCACTAAAAAACAGAGCGTTTAGCTTGCTGGACTGCAAAGCAGAGTAATATCACATCTAATGTCTTATCAGAATTATTAGAAGATTTAGACAGTGTTAGGCATGCAGTTTTACAAAATCGTGCAGCCATTGATTTTTTGCTTTTAGCACAGGGCCATGGTTGTGAAGATTTTGAAGGAATGTGTTGTATGAATCTATCTGACCATTCTAGTTCAATTCATCAGCAACTATCCCAATTAAAAGATAACATGAAATAATTAACAATCAATCATGGTTTGGATGGTTGGCTCCAAGGTTTAGGTATTACTGGGTGGTGTGCAGATTTGTTTAAATCAGGCATTACGATATTATTAAGCATTATAGTCTTTGTTATTATTATTAGTATAGTATGGCGTTGCTTAATGTCTGTATTATCGCGAATGATTAAAGGGGTCTGGATCGCTCAAAATAAAGAAGGCGGATTTGTTGAGAGCTTTTTAACAAACAATGGGCATGTGAGCGATCCAGGACTCTTGCCATTGGTTAGAGTTTGTAGTAAGGATTAACGGCCTAGTTCACAGGTTACTTCAGGGCAAAGTTGTGGCCACGTATGCGGAAGTTCTGCAGGAGGGAAACAGCTCCCGGATGCTGAAGAAGGGACCAATCAGCTGTCTTTGCATTGTGTGTAGAAACCAATCATTGTAAAGCTTAAGCACGTGACCAAGCTTGGAAGCTATAAAAGGCAGTGCTCTGAAGTGAATAAAGGTCAGTTTCTGATTACATTAATCAGCGTGCTGTCCGTTGATCTTCCACAGCTGTTGCTCCTCGCTTTATCTCCTAAAAGTCCATTTGAATCCAAATTTTTCGGTGCCCTCTGTGGCCTGTCCAGCATCAGAGTCAGTAGAGTATGAATGTTTGGACTCTGCTCCCACAGCCCAAGAGATGTGAGGAAAAGGTGGTTCTGTGCATTTTAAACGCACAGTGAGCTTTGCAACAGTGAAACACACACTGCTCTCACTCCTAGCTTTGTCTCCTAAAAGTCCATTTGAACCCGACATCTCCGGTCCCCTCTCTGCTGAGCAGCAGCAGAGTGAGCAGAGCACAAACGTTTGGACACTACACCCACAGCTGAAGAGCTGGGACAGAAAGCTGGTGCTGGACGTCTTCAGCACACTGAGCTTTGCAACAATGACACACACATTACTGTTGCTCCTGTCTTTTTCTCCTAAAAGTCCATTTGAATCAAACATTTCAGTTCCTGATCTCGCCTGTTCAGCAGCAGAGTAGAGCATGAACGTTTGGACTCTGCTCCCACAGTGGAAGAGCCAGGACAGAAAGCTGGTGCTGGGTGTCTTCAGCACACAGAGAGCTTTGCAACTGTGACGCACACTGCTCTCACTCCTAGCTTTATCTCCTGAAAGTCCATTTGAATCCAACATCTATTGTGCAAAGTCTCTGCTGAGCAGAAGCAGATTGAGTAGGAGCACAAAATTTTGGACTCTGCTGCCACAGCCAAAGAGCCAAGAGGGAAAGCTGGTGCTGGGCACCTTCTCACACAGTGAGCTTCGTAATAGTGACACACACATTGTAGGTGGGAGAGCGAGGAACGACAGCCATGTGGTTGTTATGAATGCAAACTCGCAGTCTGCAGAAATGGCCCAGCAGCAGCTTTCCATCCTGGCTCTTCAGCTGTGGGAGAAGAGGCCAAACATTCGTGCTCTACTCACTCTGCTGCTGGAAAGCAGAGAGAGGGAGTCACAGAGGTTGGATTCAAATGGACTTTTAGGTGGGAAAGTGAGGAGTGACAGCAGTGAGTGAGAAGCATTGCAAACAAACTATCTGCAGACTTGGACCGTCACCAGGTTTCTCTCCTGGGTCCTTGTCTGTGGCAGCAGAGGCCAAAGACTTGTGATCTACTCACTCTGGTGGTGGAAAATACAGAGCTGGCGCTGCAGAGCTTGGATTCAAATGGACTTTTAGTTGGGAAGGATCATGAATGTTTGGCCTCTGCTCCCACAGCCGAAGAGCCAGGCGAGAAAGGTGGTGCTGGGACTATTGTGCACACAGTGATGTTTGCAAGGGTGACTCACACATTGCTGTTGCCCCTTGGTTTATCTCCTAAAAGTCCATTTGAATCCAACTTTTTTTTTTGTCCTCTCGGCTGAGCAGCAGCAGAGAGAGTAGAGCAGGAACGTTTGGACTCTGCTCCCACAGCCGAAGAGCCAGGACAGAAAGCTGGTGCTGGGCATCTTCACTACACAGTGAGTTTTCAACAGTAATACATACATTGCTGTCACTCCTCGCTTTCTCTTTTAAAAGTCCATTTGAATCCAACAATTCCACAGCTTTGCAACTCTGTCACACACATTACTGTCACTCCTCGCTTTCCCACCTCAAAGTCGATTGGTATCTAACATTGCCGGTGTCAGCTCTCGGCAGAGCAGCAGCAGAGTGAGTAGAGCACGAACATTTAGACTATACTCTCACAGCCGAAAAGCCAGGAGGGAAAGCTGGTGCTGGGCATCTTCGGCACACACTGAGCTTTGCAACTGTGACACAAACATTGCTGTCGCTCCTCGCTTTCCTACCTTGAAGTCCATTTGAATACATCATCGCCGGTGCTTGCTCTCTCCTGTCAAGCAGCAGAGTAGAGCATGAATGTTTTTACTGTGCTCCCACAGACGAAGAGCCAGGATGGAAAGCTGGTTCTGGACATTTTCAGCACACAGTGAGCTTTGAAACAGTGACACACACATTGCAGATGGGAAAGCGAGGAGCGACAGCAATGCTGGTGTCATGAATGCAAACTCACAGTCTGCAGAAAAGGCCCAGCAGCAGCTTTCCATCCTTGCTCTTCAGCTGTGGAAGCAGAGGCCAAACATTCGTGCTCTACTCACTCTGCTTCTGCTCATCCGTGAGGATAACTGAAATGTTGTATTCAAATGGACTTTTAGAAGATAAAGCCAAGGAGTGACAGCAATGTGTGTCACTGTTACAAACTCACTGTGTAAGACTGTGACCAGCACCAGCTTTCCATCCTAGCTCTTCTGCTGTGGGAGCAGAGTCGAAACGTTTTTGCTCTTACTCAATCTGCTTCTGCTCAGCCGAGAATGTGCACAATAGATTTTGGGTTCAAAGGACTTTCAGAAGACAAAGCTAGGAGTGAGAGAAGTGTGTGTATCACAGTTGCAATGTTCTCTGTGTGCTGAAGACACCCAGCAGCAGCTTTCCCTCCCTGTTCTTTGGCTATCAGAGAAGATTCAAATAGGCGAGGGAAAGCTTGTGCTGTACATTTTAAGCACAAAGTGAGCTTTACAACCATGCCACACACACTGCTCTCACTCTTAGCTTTATCTCCAAAAAGTCCATTGTATTCTGACATCTCCTGTGCCCTCTATTTGCTGAGCAGCAGGAGAGAGAGCAGAGCACAAACGTTTGGACTCTGCTCCTACAGCCGAAGAGCCAGGACAGAAAGCTGGTGCTGGGAATCTTCTCACACAGAGAGCTTTTTAACAGTGACACACACATTGCTGTCACTCCTCTATCTTCTAAAAGTCCATTTGAATCCAACATCTCTGGTGCCCGCTCTCTCCTGTCAAGCAGCAGAGTGAGTAGAGCACAAAAGTTTTGACTCTGCTCCCACAGCCGAAGAGCAAGGACAGAAAGCTGGTGCTGGGCATCTTCAGCACACAGTGAGCTTTGCAACGGTGACGCACACATTGCAGGTGGGAAAGCGAGGACCAACAGCAATGCGGGTGTCATGAATGCAAACTCACAGTCTGCAGAAAAGGCCCAGCAGCTGTTTTCCATCCTGGCTCTTCAGCTGTGGGAGCAGAGACCAAACGTTCGTGCTATACTCACTCTGATGCTGGACAGGCGACAGAGGGCACCAGAGAAATTGCATTCAAATGGACTTTTTGGAGATAAAGCGAGGAGCGACAGCAATGTGTTTGTCACCGTTATAAAGGTCTCTGTGTGCTGAAGATGTCCATCACCACCTTACCCTCTTGGCTCTTCAGCTGTGGGAGCAGAGTCCAAACCTTCGTGCTCTACTCTGATGCTGGACAGGCGATGTGGGCACCTGACAGGTTGGAATAAAAGACTTTTAGGAGTAAACTGAAGAGAGACAGCAATATTTTGCTGTAACAATTGCAAAGCTCACTGTGTGCTGAAGAAGCCCAGCAGAAGCTTTCTCTCCTTGCTCTTTGGCAATGAGAGTAGACTCCAAATGTTCGTGCTCTACTCACTGCTGCCGCTCTGCCGAGAGCTGACACCAGAAATGTTGAATACGAATGGACTTTGAGGTGGGAAAGCGAGGAGCGACAGCAATGTTTGTGACACAGTTGCAAAGCTGCTGAAATGTTGGATTCGAATGGACTTTTAAAAGCGAAAGAGGGGAGCGACAGCAATGTGTATGACACAGTTCAAAACTCACTGTGTACAGAAGATGCCCAGCACCAGCATTCACTCCTGGCTCTTCGGCTCTGGGAGTAGAGTCAAAACGGTCCTGCTGTACAATACTATGCTCAGCCGAGAGGGGGCACCTGCGACTTTGGATTCAAATGGACTTCGAGGTAAGAAAGTCAGGAGTGACAGCAATGTTTGTGTCACAGTCGCAAAACTCAGTGTGTGCTAAAAATGCCCAGCACCAGCTTTCCCTCCTGGCATTTGGGCTGTGAGAGTAGAGTCCAAACGTCGGTACTCTACTCACTCTGCTGCTGCTCTGCTGAGAGCTGACACCGGAAATGTTGAATACACATAGACTTTTAAAAGAGAAAGCGAGGAGCCACAGCAATGTGTGTATAACCGTTGTAAAGCTCACTGTATACTGAAGATGCCAACCAGCAACTTTCTGTCCTTGCTCTTCAGCTGTGGGAGCAGATGCCAAATATTCATGCTGTACTCTGCTGTGCTCAGCAGTGAGCGATCAACAGAAATGTTAGATTCAAATGGACTTTGAAGTAGGAAAGTGAGGAGTGACAGCAGTGTTTGTGTGTCACAGTAAAAAAGCTCACTGTGTGCTGAAGATGCTCAGAACCACTTTTCTCTCCTGGCTCTTCGGCTGTGGGAGCAGAATCCAAAGGCTCGTGCTCTACTCACTCTGTTGCTGGACAAGTGAGAGCAGGCACCGGAGATGTTGGATTCAAATGTATTGTTAGGAGATAAAGCAGGGAGTGATAGCAGTGTGTTTCTCAATGTTGCAAAGCTCACTGTGTGTTGAAGATGCCCAGCACCAGCTTTTCCCATAGGAAAAGATAGGTTGGAAAATTATGTGTCACAGGTACCTCTGGGAGGAGCACCCTCTGCACCTGTCCTATCTGATATTGATAAGGAGGAAGAGATTGCTGTCACTGGCAAAAAGCGGCAGATTCACATTCAGAGTTAAGAAAGGGTTAAACCAGAAGTGCTGTTGCAGAGGCAGGCATCTGCAGCCCCTGCAGAGCAGGGTGAGCAACTGTGAGATGAAAAAAAAAAGGGAAAACCAAGGGGGAAAGGAGGGGAGCTCGAGCAGCTCCTGTGTTTGAGCCTGAGAGGAGGGATGTCAGGCTCTTCATCTGTGGAAGCTGATCGGTGTGCGTGCTATGGGGAGTTTGGACGTTGGAAGTGAGACTGCCCTGGGTGAGGGGGCAGTGCCATGGGGCGGCTCCGGTGACTGAATTGCAACTAGACTGACGGGGACCTGGGGAATCTACCCTACCAGATCCACTGGTTAAATTAAAACTAGGGACTAGAGGAAATAAAGTGGAATTTTAGTGGTTACAGGAGCAAGTTATTTGGTATTAAATCAGAGAGAAAAGAATTCGTTACAGATGTGGGAGCTACTGGCCACCAGGAAAAAGAAAAAAAAAAAAGAAGAGAGGCATTCTTTCTGAAACCTTTAAAGTACAAATTGGAAAAACAAATAGGAATGCATAAATTTTTATGCATGCCAAATTCTCATAAATCTTTATTAGGGTGAGAAGCAACATTTAAAGAAGGCAAAATGGAATTTATAGTTAAAAATAATCAATTATTTGCAGTTTTGTGTTTATCTTTAATTCAGCAAAAAAAAAAAAAAAAAAAAAAAAAAACAGGAGGACCACCCTGAAATAGAAGAAAACCTTAATCAGGTGTATTTGGGAGTATGGGCATCTGAAGTTCCAGGTAAGGCAAAAAATGCTTTGCCTGTTAAAGTGGAAATAAAAAAGGGGGGGCTTGCTCAGTTAGAATAAAACAATATCCTTAAAATTAGAAGATCAAAGGGAATCAAAAATCATTGATAAATTTTAAAATATACATTATATACTCTCGGTCAGCTGCTGAGGTGAGTAGCTTGAGAGAAGACGCCTGCAACACCGGAGCGGAGAGGGGAGAGATCAGCGTCCAGGAGCCTCACCTCAGAGCGACAAGAGCCACTGAGGAGGGAACCTCAAGTCCTCAACAGGACTTCCCCAGGACCTGGAAGCTCTGCTCCCGCGAGGGGCTGACTCACAGGGGGCGGAGCCAGGAGGCGTGGTACCAGCTGGGAGTGGTTAAAATACCTACCTAGGGAGCGCAGCGAATGGAGCCGGCAAACAGAGGGGGTTGAGGCAGTTTGCTGGAGCAGGTGAGCTGGCTGGGAAGCTGGCTGGGAAGCTGGCTAACCGCCTCATCAAGAGGACTCGCCTGGAGTGCAGGAGGAGGAAGGAGTGCTTATTTGTGTGGAGAGATGTAGATGGATTGATTGACCAAATAGATCATGGTTACAACATGATTGAAAGCTGTAGTGAGTACTAATGTGGGTATGTAGACTGAGCCTTCCTGCAGGCATACAGCTGTGCAGGTCTCTGGCTACAGTGAATGCCTGAGCCTGGCACTTGTATTGGAGGGAGCCAGTGACACTGCTTGTGTTTGCTGTGAGCAAATAAATGACCTGCTCAGGCAGGTAGCTGAACTGAGGGAGGATGTTGAAAGGTTGAGAGCCATCAGAGAATGTGAAAGTGAAATAGATTGGTGGAGCCACACCCTAAGGCAAGGGCAGAGGGAAGTGGTTCAACAAGATATGGATCCCCTTCCCTCCTACCATCAGACAGAAGGAGAGAGCTTAATGGACAAGGAGGTATGGAGAGAGGTCCCTCCTTGGAGAGGTAAGTGAAAACCCTCACAATCTCTTCCTCCCTCCCAATTGCCCTTGAATAACAGGTATGAGGTCTTGGAAATACAGGGCCAGGTGAATGGAAATGGAGAGGCAAATCTGTCTAGTGAGTCACCCAGGGCTTGTCACTCGCCCCCATGCCTCAGAACTTCCCCAACCAAGAAGAAAAGAAGAGTAATTGTGGTGGGTGACTCCCTTCTGAGGGGAACAGAAGGGCCCATTTGTCAACTGGATCCACCCCACAGGGAAGTCTGCTGCCTACCTGGGGCTCAGATTAGAGATGTTAAAAAGAAACTCTCTGAACTGGTGCAGCCCTCTGACTACTATCCGCTGCTGGTTTTTCAGGTTGGCAGTGACGAAATTATTATGAGGAATGTAAGGGCAATGAAGAGAGACTTCAGGGCCCTGGGACGGCTGGTTAAAGGGTCTGGAGTGCAAGTGGTGTTTGCCTCCATACCTGTTGCAAGCAAGGGTGAAGGGATATATAGGAAGAGTCTGCAGATTAATGTATGGCTACGTGACTGGTGCCAAAGGCAGGGTTTTGGGTTTTTCAATCATGGGCTGCTGTATGAGACACCTGGTTTGCTGGTGGCAGGTGGGATACACCAGTCCCAGAGAGGAAAAAAGGTGTTGGGGCAGGAGTTAGCAGGGCTTATTGACAGGGCTTTAAACTAGATATGAAGGGGGGAGGGGATTTAACTGGGCCTGTTGGGGACAAGCCCAAGAGAAACATGCTAGGGATTGAAGGATGGCAGACTAAGGAGGACTATCAATCTCTTGTTTCACTTGTGGGAAAGGATAGTTTTTTAGATCCTGTCCCGCAGGGGAAAAAGGGTACTAGGACTGGCTCCCTGAAATGCCTGTACACCAATGCACGCAGCATGGGGAATAAACAGGAGGAGTTAGAAGTCTGTGTGCGGGCTAAAGGTTATGATCTAGTGGCAATTACAGAGACATGGTGGGACAGTTCACATGACTGGAATGTGGTCATGGATGGCTATGTCCTTTTTAGGAAAGATAGGTCAGCAAAGCGAGGTGGTGGAGTTGCTCTTTATGTGAGAGGGCAACTAGAATGTATTGAGCTCTGTCTGGGGTCGGATAAGGAGCAAGTGGAGTGTCTGTGGGTACGAAGTAAGGGACAGACTGGCACAGGTGATACAGTTGTGGGGGTCTATTACAGACCTCCTGATCAGGACGAAGGAGTTGATGAGGCTTTCTACAGGCAACTGGAAGTAGCCTCGTGACTACATGCCTTAGTCGTCGTGGGGGATTTTAACTACCCCGATATTTGCTGGAAGACTCACACAGCCAATCATTCACAGTCTAGGAGGCTCCTCGAGTGCATTGATGATAACTTCTTAATGCAAATGGTGGACATACCAACTAGGAGAGCAGCGCTGCTAGATTTAGTACTCGCCAACAAGGAAGGTTTGGTCGAAGTGGTGACGGTCAATGGCAGCCTTGGCTGCAGTGACCATGAGATGGTGGAGTTTAGGATCCTGTGTGGGAGGAATACAATACTTAGCAAAGCCACAGTTCTGGATTTCCGAAGGGCCAACTTTGGCCTCTTCAGTCAACTGCTAAGGGAAGTCTCATGGGAAAGAGTACTAGGCAGTAAAGGGGCTCAAGATAGTTGGTCAGCATTCAAGGACCACTTCTTCCAAGCTCAGGATCAGAGCATCCCAATGAGTAGGAAATCAAGTAAGGGATCTAGGAGACCAGCGTGGTTAAACAAGGGAGCTGCTGGGCAAACTCAAGTGGAAAAGGAGAATCTATGGATTATGGAAGGAGGGGCTGGACACTTGGGAGGAATATAAGACAGTTGTTAGAGGATGTAGGGAGGCAATTAGGACAGCTAAGGCCTCCTTGGAACTTAATCTTGCTAGTCGGGTTAAGGACAATAGAAAGGGCTTCTTCAATTACATAGCAAATAAAACTAACACAAGAGGCAATATAGGCCCACTGCTGAACGAAGTGGGTGCCCTGGAGACAGAGGATATAAAGAAGGCAGAGGTGCTGAATGCCTTCTTTGCCTCTGTCTTTACTCCTGCAGACTCTCCCCGGGGGCCCTGGATTCCTATAGCCCCAGAAGGAGTCAGGACAAAAGAGGAGTTTGCTTTGGTAGATGAGGATTGGGTTAGGGATCAGCTATGCAATCTGGACATTTGTAAATCGATGGGTCTGGATGGAATGCACCCACAGGTGCTGAGGGAGCTGGCGGATGTCATTGCTAGGCCACTTTCCATCATCTTTGGTAAGTTGTGGGAAACGGGAGAGGCGCCTGAGGATTGGCGGATGGCAAATGTCACACCAGTCTATAAGAAGGGCAAGAAGGAGGACCCAGGTAATTACAGGCCGGTCAGCCTTACCTCCATCCCTGGAAAGGTGATGGAACAACTTGTTCTTGACTCCATCTCTAGGCATATCAAGGATGAGGGGGTCATTAAGAACAGCCAACATGGTTTTGTGAGGGGGAAGTCATGTTTGACCACTTTATAGCCTTCTATGAGGAAGTGACTAGGTGGAGGGATGATGGTAGAGCAGTAGATGTGGTTTTTCTTGATTTCAGTAAGGCATTTGATACTGTCTCCCACAGCATCCTCATAGATAAGCTAAGGAAGTGTGGGCTTGACGATCAAGTAGTGAGGTGGATCAAGAACTGGTTGAAAGGAAGAAGGCAGAGAGTTGTGGTCAGTGGCGCAGAATCTAGCTGGAGGTCTGTGACTAGTGGAGTCCCTCAGGGGTCGGTTCTGGGACCAGTGCTGTTTAATATTTTCATCAACGACCTGGATGAGGGAACTGAGTGTACCCTCAGCAAGTTTGCTGATGACACAAAACTGGGAGGAGTGGCTGACACACCAGAAGGCTGTTTTGCCATTCAGCGTGACCTGGACAGGCTGAAGAGTTGGGCAGGGAGAAACATGATGAAATTTAACAAGAGCAAGTGTAGAGTCTTGCATCTGGGGAAGAACAACCCCATGTACCAGTACAGGTTGGGGGTTGACCTGCTGGAAAGTAGTGAAGGGGTAAGGGACCTGGGGGTCCTGGTGGATAGGAGGATGACCATGAGCCAGCAATGTGCTCTTGTGGCCAAGAAGGCAAATGGCATCTTAGGGTGCATTAGAAAGGGAGTGGTTAGTAGGTCAAGAGAGGTTCTCCTCCCCCTCTACTCAGCCTTGGTGAGGCCGCATCTGGAATATTGCGTCCAGTTCTGGGCCCCTCTGTTCAAGAAGGACAGGGAATTGCTTGAAGGAGTCCAGCGCAGAGCCACAAAGATGATTAAGGGAGTGGAACATCTCCCTTATGAGGAGAGGCTGAGGGAGCTGGGTCTCTTTAGCTTGGAGAAGAGGAGACTGAGGGGTGACCTCATCAATGTTCACGAATATGTAAAGGGTGGGTGTCAGGATGATGGAGCTAGGCTTTTTTCAGTGATATCCAGTGATAGGACAAGGGGCAATGGGTGTAAACTGGAGCATAGGAAGTTCCACGTTAACATCAGGAAGAACTTCTTTACTGTAAGAGTGACAGAGCACTGGAACAGGTTGCCCAGGGGGGTTGTGGAGTCTCCTACACTGGAGATATTCAAGGCCCGCCTGGACAAGTTCCTGTGTGATGTACTGTAGGTTACCCTGCTCTTGCGGGGGGGTTGGACTAGATGATCTTTTGAGGTCCCTTCCAACCCTTGGGATTCTGTGATTCTGTGATTGATATAGATGGTATCGTAGTCCAGTGGTGGCCTGTTCCTAAAGGGAAAGGATGGTATTGGTTATGTGGAGAAAATGCTTTTAAGACTCTAGCCCCCAACTAGAAGGGGGCATGCACCTTAGGTGCTGTAATACCCAATTTTACTATTATTGACAGGTATCCTTCTGGGACCTCAATTTTAAGTTTTGCTAAACAAATTAAGCAAGGGTTTAACCGTATTAGTGAACAGCACACTGCATTTCATAGTTTTGTAAGAGGGCTAATTCCATCTTTGGGAATAAGTGAATTAGAGAAGGCAATTGTAAATATCTCAGCAACCATAGAGGAAATGGAAAGTAAAAGCATTGATATAATCCAGGCAGAATGAGAGATAACTAGCCTATCAAAGGTGGTATTACAAAACCAAATGGCTCTAGACATGTTATTGACATCACAAGGAGGGTTTTGTTCCATAATCAATAAAAGTTGTTGTTCCTATATAGACCAAAGTGGCAGATTTGAAACAGATCTGGAGGAAATTTGGAAACAAACGAAGATATTTCATGAAATGGCCATGGATGACACCTCCTGGGATTTTGGAAAAAAAAAAAAAATGGAGAAAGTTCACTTCATGGTTACCTGATCTCTCCTGGTTGAGGCAACTGGTGGCAGGCATATTGGTGTTAATTATTTTAGTATTGATTACTTGTGGTATAATACAATGTTCTCTCTGGTGTTGTAAATGATCTATGATAAATTATGAAGACTGGAAAAGGAATGAAATTAAGCACTAAGTAGAAACGGGAAATTATTTCAAAAAGACTTTTGATGGTAATGGTAATATATAAAATATCGCAAAAGAATTTGCAAAAGGACAGAAAAAGGGGGGATTTGAGACAAGGGGGACACAAAATCACAACATGTAATATATAAATCTTTAGAATCAGTTTTAAGTTATGTTAAGTTTGATGGCTGTTGCCTTAGGGTGGCGTGGCGACCTATCTCAGGAATGGCACGGCTACCAACCCCAGGCCGCTCGCTCCATCTGCTCACAGACACCAATGTGGTGGACGGCAAATGGCGTTTATTGGTGGGTTACACGGCATTATATACTCTGAGTTTACAATGTCACTTCCGTCTACTTACATCACAAACCAAGCGTTACTGGCTCTAGGGAGAGGGGCCTTATCTTCTTATCTTTCCGTACAGCGTGACATCTTCCGATCGCCGAGCCCTAACTACCACATTTTCCCCCTCCCTATGCTCAACTAAATAAGCCAAAATATAAAAGTATAAAAGCATGCACCATAATCTCATAATAACAATAAAATTGGCTAAAATCTAATAAGCTCTAAAAGAGGTATATCATTATCTACTTATCTTGAGGTATATATCACAGACAAACTTGAATATAAAACATAAGGCACGTAGAGCAAGAGGTACCCAGGGGGTAACTAAGATCAGTGGGGTATAATTGGAGATGGTGAAAGGAGACTTCGAATAAGCACATTTTTTAAGCAGTTGTCGGCGTTCTATCAACATAATATCGACTCGTTCTAGCCGGCTCTTGACAAACGACATAAGCTTGTTCAGGACACAGGGTCCAAAGATCAGTGCCATCACGATCATTGCAATTGGCCCCACCAGGGTAGATATCAGGGTGTTTAACCATGGTGAGTGGTTGAACCAGGTTTCATACCACCCTTGTTGGGCTTCTCTGTCCCTTTTTCTTTTTTCTAGACCTTCTCTAAGTTTGGTTATGGTATCTCTGACGACTCCAGTGTGATCTGCATATACACAACATTCCTCTCTAAGCGCTGCACACACCCCTCCTTGCTGTAAAAACATTAAATCTAATCCTCTCTGGTTTTGCAACACTACTTCGGACAATGATCTGATGGATTTTTCTAAAGCAGTTATTGATTGCTCAATTCTTACCAGATCCTCATCTACAGCCGTCCTTAGTGCTTTAAATTCTTTGCTCTGTTGCACTAACGAGGCTACTCCTGTACCTACTCCCACACCTCCTAGGATCATTAATGTAGCTACTGTTAGTGCTGTAAAGGATTCTTGTTTGGATAAGTGATGTTCTGAAGTGATCTGTGAGTGGTAAACAAACTTTTCAGAATGACAGAAAATTCTGGGAACTATCAAGCTAGGAGTGAGAGCAGTGTGTGTCAGTCTTGCAAAGCTAAATGTGTGTTTAAAATGCACAGCACCAGCTTTCCCTCCTGTCTCTTGGGCTGTAGGAGCAGAGTCCAAACATTCGTGCTCTACTCACTCTGATGCTGGAAAGGCCACAGATGGCACCGGAGAAATTGGATTCAAATGGACTTATAGGAGATAAAGCGAGGAGCGAGAGCAATTTTTTGCTGTAAAAGTTGCAAAGCTCACTGTACTGAAGAAACAAAGCAGAAGCTTTCCGTCCTGGCAATTCGGCTGTGAGAGTAGAGTCAAAACATTCGTGCTCTACTCGCTCTGCTGCTGCTCTGCAGAGAGCTGACACCTTAAAAGTTGGATACAAATGGACTTTGAGGTGGGAAAGTGAGGAGTGACAGCAATGTGGCTGACACAGCTGCAAAGCTCACTGTGTGCTGAAGATGCCCAGCACCAGCATTCACTCCTGGTTCTTCGGGTCTGGGAGTAGTCAGAACTTTCCTGCTGTACTATGCTGTGCTCAGCCGAGAGCCGGCACCGGAGATTTTGTATTCCAAATGGATTTGTGAGGATTTCCTCATTTTCAAATGGGCAGTCTTCAAGAAGATGGTTGTCCTGGGTTCAGCACTAGCAGTCATTTTTCTCCTTCTTTGTTGCTGGTGCAGCGCCATATTTTGACTTTTGGCCTGGGAACAGAGCTGATAACATGAATATTTTAGTCTGACCAAGGACTTTCTGAGCCTCGTGCTCTGCCAGGGAGGAGGGAAAGCTGGGAGGAAGCAGAGACAGGACACCTGACCCAAACTAGCCAAAGAGGTATTCCATACCACGGCACATCAAAACCCCAAAACCGCCCCCCCCCCCCCCAACAAACAAACAAAAAGCCCCAAACCTTTACGCAAAAGGCGAATAGCAAGAGTACGTCGCTGTGATGCTTCAGCAGCAGCAGAGATTCTGCAAAGTATAACGTGGAGCGGGAAGGCCGGGGCGAATTGGAGCAGAGGCTGAGAGAGGCAGAGACAGGAGAGAGCAGAGCGGAGCTTGCCAAAAATCAAGCTAGGTCACTCGGTGGCAACTCAGAGCAGTCCCCTCGCTCCTGGAGCATACCCTTTCTTGTAGAACTCTCAGCAGCAAAAGGATGGCATCAGAACTGGCAATGAGCAGCTCCGACCTGCCCACCAGTCCCCTGGCCATGGAATATGCAACTGAGTTCAATTTGATGAAGTTTGAAGTGAAAAAGGAGCTGGTGGAGACTGATCGCATTATCATCCAGTGCGGCTGCTTGATCGCTGGGGGATCGCTCTCTTCCACCCCGATGAGCATGCCTTGCAGCTTGGTGCCCCCGTCCCCCATTTTCTCGGTGCCCAGCCCCGTCTCTGGCATCGACCAGAAGACCTACCTGGAAGACTACTACTACTGGATGACGGGCTACCCACAGCAGCATAACCCGGAGGCGCTGGGCTTCAGCCCCGAGGACGCGGTGGAGGCCCTGATCTATAGCAGCCACCACCTGCTGCCCGTCACCTTCGATGGCTATGCTAGAGGGCAGCCGTTGGCCGCAGCCGCCGGCAGCTCCGAGCCGGCCGAGGAGATGGGCTCGGCGGCAGCCGTGATGTCGGCGGTGATCGCCGCGGTGGCGGTGCAGGGTGGCGCGCCCCACTGCCACCCACACCACGGCGTCAGCAAGCACCCCCACGCCGCGGCGCCGGGCAGAATGCCGCCCTCCTCCGCCTCCTCGGCCGCTGGGGGACTGCATCACCTGCACCAAGGCGGCGGCGGCGGCCTCCACTTCCATGACCGCTTCTCCGACGAGCAGCTGGTGACCATGTCGGTGCAGGAGCTGAACCAGCAGCTGCGGGGCGTCAGCAAGGAAGAGGTGATCCGGCTGAAGCAGAAAAGGAGGACCCTCAAAAACAGGGGCTATGCCCAGTCCTGCCGCTTCAAGAGGGTCCAGCAGCGGCACGTCTTGGAGTCAGAGAAGAACCAGCTGCTGCAGCAAGTGGAGCACCTAAAGCAGAAGATGTCCAGGCTGGTTCGGGAGAGGGACGCCTACAAGGAAAAGTACGAGAAGCTGGTCAGCAGTGGCTTCAGAGAAAACTGATCTAGCAGTGGCAACCCTTCCTCTCCAGAGTTTTTCATGTGAATGCCCACAGCCTTGCCATGATACACAGATAAGACTCCACAACTCGTTAAAGTTGTAAAGTAGGTATGCTTTATTCAGCTGACGCGCATGGGGAATAACTCCTCCAAAAGCATGCGCACCTCAGTGTTGTTTCCCTCTACATTTATTCTCTAAAGTTATACATATTCATAAGGTTACACAATACACCTATACATATTCATATCCTATCCCCGCTTCATATTATAATGAGCTAGAAGTTCCTTTGCGCCTGCGCAGTGCCCCCCCCCCCCGTGGGCGTGGGCGAGGGTCTCAAGATAAAGTAAATGAGTCTTCCTCTTGTGAGTAGGGGTCTTCAAGATGAAGTAAATGAGTCTTCATCGAGCCTGAACTTTTCACCTCTAGCTGTCACCCATACCCTTTAGGAGTCTGGTCAATGTCCAAACCACAAAGCTGGTTTTCACTGGAACTAAGTAACTGTTTCTCCAATAAAAGGCAGTGCTCTGAAGTGAATAAAGGTCGGTTTCTGATTACATTAATCAGCATGCTGTCCGTTCATCTTCCGCAGGGAAAATACTGACACAGGAAGGAAAACTCAGTTATCTTGGACAGTATTATCTCAAGGGTTTAAAAACAGTCCAACAATTTTTGGAAAACAGCACTGGAATTAGAATCATGGAAGCCACCTACTCATATGGGGACTCTGTTACAATATGTGGATGACCTATTAATCGCTACTGAAACAAAGGAAGAATGTATCCAGTGGATGGTGGAATTATTAAATTTTCTGGGACTGAATGGTTATCGGGTATCCAAACAAAAGGCCCAACTAATTCAAACCTGAGTTTCCTACCTAGGATATAAAATAACAGGAGGACAGAGAGAACTTGGAACTGCTAGAAAAGAAGCCATTTGTCAAACTCCACAACCTTCGACCATCAAGGAGCTCCGGATGTTCCTGGGAATGACTGGATGATGCATACTTTGGATCCATCATTATGGTGTTCTGGTAAGACCACTATATGAACTGTTGAAAGGAAACCCTCCCTCTTTAGAATGGACTGATGCAGCAGAGGGGACTTTTAGAAATTTAAAAACAAAGCTAATGAGAGCTGCAGCTCTGTGACTTCCAGATGTGACTAAATCCTTTTAGCTATATTGCTGTGAAGAACAGGGAATAGCTTTGGGGGTCCTTGCTCAAAAACTAGGACCCTATAAGAGGGCAGTGGCATATTTCTCAAAACAGCTGGATGAAGTGAGCAAAGGAAGGCCCAGATGCCTAAGGGCTGTAGCGGCAGTTGTCATGAATACTGAAGATGCTCACAAATTCACCTTGGGACAAAAAATTATTGTGTTAGTGTCCTGTCGTGAAAGGAAGACTTGGATGACTCAATATGAGTTAACAGCAAGCTTCGTTTATTGGGCTTCTACCTTCGGTTAAGATAACAGTAAATATGCAAATACTAGGCACTTGATTGGTTCTGGCACAAATAAGGCATTGTGTAAGCTCTACATTCTTGCAGCTACACCGTGCACCCCCCCACCATCCTCCTTCTCATGCACTTATCGCTTAGTGTCCTTGGCTGTGATTGGTCATAGTATGTTGCTGTTTGCCGGTGTCCTTCAGTTCCTCATTATCTGGCATGAGAAGTCTGCACCATGTTCTACACAGATGTCTTGTTTCAGCTCGTTGATGGGAACGTGACCTTTTGACCTTTTTCAACAAGCCAATCCTCCACAATTCCCCCTTTTTCTTTATAAAGGAATAAGGACTGAGTCAGGAGTCGTTGTAAACAAGCAGAACAATATTGGAAGGCATAACAAAGTAACAAACCCCCTATAATTATGAGACCTATAACAGCGAAGCAGCTTGTAAAGCAAACGTATATGCAGCTCTATGAAGTGAACCTCGATTTTCAATTAAATAGAGTAATTCAAAATCTGTACTTCTAAAATCAGCTAAATATTTCTGAAGCGCTATAAGCGGGTTATATAAAAGATAATTTGACAGACTATACAAAAAGTCTTTGTTTCAGCTAACTCTGGCGAAGATGCCTTATAGACTGACAACCACCACAATACAATTCTACTGTAGGGTCACACTGATGACAAAAACTACAGAGTTATCAAAGCACTTGTTGTATCACCAATCTCAGTTGTACCACTCTATGCCTGTGGCCATGGACCGGATCTAGGAGGGCAATCGTGCTCAACGAAAGCTCTGTGTTGATTAAGGAGTTAAATTCTTCTATTAGTGGCTGTAGCGCTCGGCGCAAGCGACGCTCCTCCTGGGCCTGCGAGTCAGGGTCCATACACTAGCTCGGAGACACCATCACTGGAGCTTCTGCAACAGCCAGTCTTAGTCACTTGGATGATACCCACAAGGGTCCTGCGGGAGCAGAAACATAGGCGTAACCACGGCCCAAATACATTACATCTGCCGGTCCCTGCCACAAATCTGTATTAGGATCTTGATAGTACGCCTTAAAAGAAGGCTTTATCTTCTGCGCTTCTTTTTGTAAAAAGTGCTTAACAACCGCTGGAGTTTGTTCATCACCAAAGATGCATAAATAATTTAACGTAATTTCACCCATATAATCAGCATCGATGACACCTGGAACAATGAATAGTCCTTTCAAGGCAGATGATGATCTCCCCAGTAGCAAGGCTCCTATAGGCTTATTATTTAACGTCAGAGGACCATACATTCCGGTAGAGAGCAATGACACGGTCTTATCATATAAGGTAGTATCTGCTGCGGTTGCCAAGTCCATTCTGAGGCTGTCGGCGGTGGCTGGTTGCAGGGAGATGGAGTTTGATATGCTGCGTACACACGTTGAGGTGCAGGGGCTGTAGTACCCATGCTTGGGATCATCGTGTGACGGGTCTTGGCGCTCCGCTGCCTGTTTCCCGACTGGTTCTGTTAGCGTTGACAGGTAGCAGCACAATGGTTATCCATTTGACAATTAGGGCACCAAACCGAGTGCTGGCACTCTTTTCTCATGTGCCCATTTTGACCACATCTAAAACATCAAGGACCCTTGACCATACTGGTGGCTTGCAAAGGTGCCAAGGCCGCTAATACTTGCGAATAACTTTTTTGAATTGCCTCTCCCACTGCTTTTACTGCCTCAACCAACATTGCCTGATGCCCCATAGGTACCCGTGCCATTCGTTCTAACATCTCTTCTACAGTTTGCTGCATCATTATCCTTTTTTTTTTCTTCTTTCTCTGCCACCCTGATGCTGTTTAGATGACAGCTGATAAAGCTTGTGGTTGCACTACCCCTCCCGCTTTTTCAGTTAGCAGTTCTTGTTTCAAGCGATCTGTTCCTCCAATTGTTGGATTCACCCCCAGGTTACTTTAAACACACTAAGCAAGGCTCCTACTATGCGCCCACTGTGTTGCAGGTGCCATTTAGGCTTTGTCTGTGGTGTCTCTACAAACTGCCTCAATACTTCAATAGATGGAGAGGTTTGGTTTTTGTTTCTTGGGGTTTTTTTTGTTTGGTTGGTTTTTGTTTGTGGGTATTTTTTTTTTTTGGGGGGGGGGGGGGGGGGGGCTGTTCCGAAGTTGTTCACCCTGCTTTGCACGGCTACAAACAGTGGCCTGCTCAGCAGCGGCTACAAGTGCCTGCCTACTCCGCAGCAGGTACAGCTGCCTGCCTGCCTGCTTCAGCAGCAACTATAAATACCTGACAGCAACCACACTTTTGCATTAACCCTTTCTCCAGGATCCAGGAGTTTGGGCATCAGAAATTCCAGGTAAGGCAAAAAATGCTTTGCCTATTAAAACTGAAATGAAAAGGGGGGCCTGCCCAGTTTGAATAAAACAATATCCTTTAAGAACACAAGACAGAAGGGGAATTAAAGGAATAATTGATAATTTTTTAAGATACGATTTATTAGTGGAATGTGAATCGGAATATAACACACCCATTTTACCAGTAAAGAAAGCAGATGGGAAAAGCTATAGGCTAGTTCAAGATTTAAGAGCAATAAATAAAATACTAGAAGATATTCACCCTGTGGTGGCTAATCCATATACTTTATTGACCAAACTAAAACTAAATCAGAAATGGTTTGCCGTCCTGGATTTAAAGGACGCTTTCTTTTGCTTGCCATTAGCCAAAGAAAGCCAAAATTTATTTGCTTTTGAAAGGGAAAATCCTGATACAGGAAGAAAAACCCAATTAACTTGGACGGCATTACCTCAGGGGGTTAAAAACAGTCCAACAATTTTTGGAAATCAGTTAGCACGAGAACTAGAATCCTGGAAACCACCTACTCAGACGGGGACTCTGTTACAATACGTGGATGACCTGCTAATTGCTACAGAAACAAAGGAAGAACGTATCCAGGGGACAGTGGAATTATTAAATTTTCTGGGGCTGAATGGTTATTGGGTATCCAGACAAAAAGCCCAACTAATCCAAACCCGAGATTCCTATCTGGGATATGGAATAACAGGAGGACAGAGAGAACTTGGAACTGCCAGAAAAGAAGCCATTTGCCAGACTCCTCGACCATCAACCGTCAAGGAACTCCAGACATTCCTGGGAATGACTGGATGCCGCAGACTTTGGAACCATGATTATGGAGTTCTGGTAAGACCACTATACAAACTGTTGAAGGGAAACCCTCCCTCTTTGGACTGGACTGATAAAGCAGAGGGGGCTTTTAGAAATTTAAAGATAAAGCTAATGAGAGCTCCAGCTCTGGGACTTCCGGATGTAACTAAACCATTTTGGCTATATTCCTATGAAAAACAAGGAATAGCCTAGGGGGTCCTTGCTCAGAAACTAGGACCATACAGAAGAGCAGTGGCGTATTTTTCAAAACAACTGGATGAAGCAAGCAAAGGATGGCCCGGATGCCTAAGAGCTGTGGCAGCAGTCATCATGAATATTGAAGAGGCTCGCAAATTCACCTTGGGACAGAAGATTACTGGGCTAGTGTCCCATGTGGTATCAGCAGTCCTGGAGCAGAAAGGAGCCCACTGGTTATCTCCTTCAGGTTTTTTAAAATACCAGGCCACCCTTGTGGAACAGGATGATATAGAAATTGTGGTCACTAATGTTGTGAATCCAGCATCCTTTTTGCAGGAACAATCCACAGAACCACTAACACACGACTGCTTGGCCACCATAGACACTGTCTTGACCAGACTTGAAAGAAAAACCTCTGGAAGACGCCGATTCTTGGTTCACTGATGGCAGTAGCTTTGTGAAAAATGGTGAACGAAAGGCAGGATATGCCGTTACCACCACTTCACAGGTAATAGAAGCTAAACCTTTACCTGCAAACACCTCTGCCCAGAAGGCAGAAATAATAACATTAACGAGAGCCCTGGAATTGGCTAAAGATCAAAGGGTAAGTATTTGGACTGATTCTAAGTACGCATTTGGCATGGTACATGCACATGGTGCTATCTGGAAAGAACGAGGACTTTTGAACACACAAGGGAAACAGATTACACATGCTACAGAAATCCTACAATTACTAGAAGCTGTTCAGCTACCTGAAGAAGTAGCTATTATGTACTGTAAGGGACATCAAGGTGACTCTGATCAGGAAATTGGAAATAATTTGGCTGATTTTGAAGCCAAACGAGCAGCTGAATAATCTCAAATCATGTCCTTAATCCCTGACAGCAAATTAATAATTGAAAAATCTAAACCTAGATGCTCAGAAGAGGATAGAAAATTGATTGAGGATCTAAAGGGACAGGAAAATAAAGAGGATTGTGTTCAAATACCTGATGGGCAAATTGTAATCCCCTATAACCAACTCTGGAAGTTAGTTCAGGAAGAACATAGTAAGACTCATTGGGGTAGCAACTCCTTGCATAAATATTTAGATAAACAAATTGTAGGAAGGCATCTATACACCACAGTTCAATTAGTAACAAAACAATGTCAGCTATGTCTTAAGAATAATCCTAAAACTGAAAATAGAAATCAAATTGGGACAATTGTGAGAGGAAGTTATCCAGGACAGCAGTGGCAAACAGATTTTTCTGAATTACCAAGAAAAGGGGGTTATCAATATTTGTTGGTGTTAACGAATACTTTTTCAGGATGGCCAGAAGCATTCCCTTGTAGGATAATTAATGCAAGACAGGTGATTAAGACATTATTAAATGAAATAATATCTCATTTTGGAGTACCAGCGACAATATCTTCCGACCAGGGTTCACACTTTAGTGCAAAATTGTTACAAGAAATTAGCAAAAAAATTAGAAATTGATTGGCAACTACATGTTCCATGCAGGCCTCAGGCCAGTGGGCAAGTAGAAAAAATGAACCATCGGATTAAACAACAGATTGGTAAAATACGTCAGGAAACAAATTTATATTGGTACCAGGCGTTACCACTGGCTCTATTAAGATTTCGAACTAAACCTCCGTCAAAATAAGAGGTTAGCCCATTTGAGATTTTGTATGGAAGACCATATCAATCCCAGTTTAAAGGGGAAAGTCTTCAGGAAGTGGGAGAAGGCTATCTCCGACAGTTTTTGATCAATCTGGGAAAACAATTGGAAAAGATAAATAAGAGAATAGTAGGGACAAGAGCAAGAGGTTTGGATTATCCGATTCACCCCTTCAGATCTGGAGACTGAGTTTATGTTAAGAATTTTTTCAGGAGATCCTCTACAGGAGAAGTGGAGCGGACCATACCAGATATTACAGACCACCTTTACAGCAGTGAACAACCTGCTTGAACACATTATTCAAGAGTAAAGAAAGCACCAGAGCCACGGAAAACATGGCAGATCGAACATTCAGGACCCTTACATATGAAATTGCGTCGATCATGATTTGGACTTATGTGATTACTGGCTCACAAGCTTGGGACCAGAATTTGTACCTGAAATTAGTGCAGAATGTTACTAATATTTTTAATCGTAGTGACTGTTGGGTATGTGCACAGTTGCCTAAATCAGAAGAAAGCCTGGATCTCCCATTGATTGGAATTCCAATTCATAACACTGTCTTGTGGGCAATTTTGTGGGTGAACACTAGTAATCTGTATCCGAAAGAAAGGTTAAAATTTGGAATAGTTTATCTTAATCCAGGTAATAAATATTACACCTGTGCACAAAGATGTATTACACCAGGAACCAGGGTATGAAATCATGCTTGTTCAAATGCCACAGATGTAGGTCACCATTCAAAATGCAATCATACTATTAATATAGATGGTATCATAGGTCAGTGGTGGCCTGTTCCTGAAGGGAAAGGATGGTATTGGTTATGTGGAGAAAATGCTTATAAGATTCTACCCCCCAACTGGGAAGGAGCATACACCTTAGGTGCTGTAATACCTAATTTTACTATTATTGACAGGTATCCTTCAGGAACCTCTATTAGTTTTGCTAAACAGATTAAGCGAGGATTTAACCCTATTATTGAATGGCACACTGCATTTCATAGTTTTATAAGAGGGCTAATTCCGTCTTTAGGAGTAAGTGAATTAGAAAAAGCAATTGTAAATATCTCAGCAACCATAGAGGAAACGGAAAATAAAAACACTGATATAATCCAGGCAGAACAACAAGAGATAACCAGCCTAAAGTGGTGTTACAAAATGGAATGGCTCTAGATATGTTATTGCCATCACAAGGAGGGGTTTGTTCCATAATTAATGAAAGCTGTTGTTCCTATATAGACCAAAGTGGCAGAATTGAAACAGACCTGGAGGAAATTTGGAAACAAACTAAGATATTTCATGAAATGGCCATGGATGACACCTCTTGGGGTTTTGAAGAGATATTGAAAAGGTTAACTTCATGGTTACCCAATCTCTTCTGGTTAAGGCAACTGGTTGCAGGAATATTGATGTTAATTACTTTAATATTGATTACTTGTGGTATGATACAATGTTCCCTCTGGTGTTGCAAACGATCTATGATAAATTATGAAGATTGGAAAAGAAATTAAATTAAGCACCAAGTAGAAACAGGAAATTATTTCAAAAAGACTTCTGATGGTAATGGTAACATATAAAATGTTGCAAAAGAATTTGCAAAAGGACAGAAAAAGGGGGGAGTTTGAGACAAGGGGAGGACAAAAATCACGAAATGGAATATATATAAACCTTCAGAATTAGTTTTGAGTTATGTTAAGTTTAATAGCTTTGTAACAGTAGCAGTGGAATATTACTGAGGTGCAGGATACATACAGAAAAAATAGAGGACAACTAGAGAACACACTGAGAATTCTCTCACATGATAAATCGTTATAGTTGACATAGTTTTAAGAAAAACAGTCCAGAAAAACAGGATACAGGGATAAGGAGTATCTGGGAACGGCAGGTGTCCAGGATGGGCTAGAGCTAAACTAACTGATACATAGGAGGATAGGAGTCTCTGGTGCTAACGAGCCAATTAAACTGGTGTAAACATCTACTGCGCATGCTTCAAAGGCTGCCAGAAGTGATGAAGATTGTTGGAAGAAGTAAATGACCCTAAGAGACCACCACCACAATTCTGTACACATGCGGGGAGCTTTCTGGAAAATGATGTAATAAATACGTAGCCTCAAGAATACGTATGTATGTATGCCCAGTGACTATAAAAGGATAGCGTGTGTGGCAACTGAGGAGACACACGTTAGGTGGAGCTATCCCCCGTGTCTCTTGGCGCCGCAATAAAGAATACCTGCTTGTCAGCTTGAAAACTTTGTTGGCAACTTCGTTCCTGGAGTTTTCTCCGAATCACTAGGAAACTCAGGTTTGGATTAGTTGGGCCTTTCATTTGAATACCTGATAACCATTCAGTCCCAGAAAATTTAATAATTCCACCATCCACTGGATACATTCCTCCTTTGTTTCAGTAGCAATTAATAAGTCATCCACATATTGTAACAGAGTCCCATCTGAGTAGGTGGCTTCCATGATTCTAGTTCTCATGCTAGCTGATTTCCAAAAAACTGCTGGACTGTTTAAAACCCTTTAGGTAATATTGTTCAAGTTAATTGAGTTTCCTTTCCTGTGTCAGGATTTTCCCATTCAAAAGCAAATAACTTAGTCTTTCTTTGGCCAATGGTAAGCAAAAGAAAGCATCCTTTAAATCCAGGATGGCAAACCATTTCTGATTATTAATCAATTTAGTAAGTCATACGAATTAGCTACTACTGGACGAATATCCTCTGCTGTTTTATTGATTGCCCTGAGATCTTAAACCAATCAGCAACTTTCCCCATCATATTCCTTTACTGTCCAGATAGGAGTATTATATTCCAATTGACATTCAGTTAATCACAGAATCACAGAATCCCAAGGGTTGGAAGGGACCTCAAAAGATCTTCTAGTCCAACCCCCCTGCAAGAGCAGAGTAACATAAAGTACATCACACAGGAACTTGTCCAGGCGGGCCTTGAATATCTCCAATGTAGGAGACTCCACAACCCCCCTGGGCAACCTGTTCCAGTGCTCTGTCACTCTTACAGTAAAGAAGTTCTTCCTGATGTTAACGTGGAACTTCCTATGCTCCAGTTTACACCCATTGCCCCTTGTCTTATCACTGGATATCACTGAAAAAAGCCTAGCTCCATCATCCCTACACCTACCCTTTACATATTTGTAAACACTGATGAGGTCACCCCTCAGTCTCCTCCAAGCTGAAGAGACCCAGCTCCCTCAGCCTCTCCTCATAAGGGAGGTGTTCCACTCCCTTAATCAACGCAGAGCCACAAGGATGAACTGGACGCAATATTCCAGATGCGGCCTCACCAAGGCTGAGTAGAGGGGGAGGAGAACCTCTCTTGACCTACTAACCATGTAGAGGGAAACAACACTGAGGTGCGCATGCTTTTGGAGGAGTTATTCCCCATGCGCGTCAGCTGAATAAAGCATACCTACTTTACAACTTTAACGAGTTGTGGAGTCTTATCTGTGTATCATGGCAAGGCTGTGGGCATTCACATGAAAAACTCTGGAGAGGAAGGGTTGCCACTGCTAGATCAGTTTTCTCTGAAGCCACTGCTGACCAGCTTCTCGTACTTTTCCTTGTAGGCGTCCCTCTCCCGAACCAGCCTGGACATCTTCTGCTTTAGGTGCTCCACTTGCTGCAGCAGCTGGTTCTTCTCTGACTCCAAGACGTGCCGCTGCTGGACCCTCTTGAAGCGGCAGGACTGGGCATAGCCCCTGTTTTTGAGGGTCCTCCTTTTCTGCTTCAGCCGGATCACCTCTTCCTTGCTGACGCCCCGCAGCTGCTGGTTCAGCTCCTGCACCGACATGGTCACCAGCTGCTCGTCGGAGAAGCGGTCATGGAAGTGGAGGCCGCCGCCGCCGCCTTGGTGCAGGTGATGCAGTCCCCCAGCGGCCGAGGAGGCGGAGGAGGGCGGCATTCTGCCCGGCGCCGCGGCGTGGGGGTGCTTGCTGACGCCGTGGTGTGGGTGGCAGTGGGGCGCGCCACCCTGCACCGCCACCGCGGCGATCACCGCCGACATCACGGCTGCCGCCGAGCCCATCTCCTCGGCCGGCTCGGAGCTGCCGGCGGCTGCGGCCAACGGCTGCCCTCTAGCATAGCCATCGAAGGTGACGGGCAGCAGGTGGTGGCTGCTATAGATCAGGGCCTCCACCGCGTCCTCGGGGCTGAAGCCCAGCGCCTCCGGGTTATGCTGCTGTGGGTAGCCCGTCATCCAGTAGTAGTAGTCTTCCAGGTAGGTCTTCTGGTCGATGCCAGAGACGGGGCTGGGCACCGAGAAAATGGGGGACGGGGGCACCAAGCTGCAAGGCATGCTCATCGGGGTGGAAGAGAGCGATCCCCCAGCGATCAAGCAGCCGCACTGGATGATAATGCGATCAGTCTCCACCAGCTCCTTTTTCACTTCAAACTTCATCAAATTGAACTCAGTTGCATATTCCATGGCCAGGGGACTGGTGGGCAGGTCGGAGCTGCTCATTGCCAGTTCTGATGCCATCCTTTTGCTGCTGAGAGTTCTACAAGAAAGGGTATGCTCCAGGAGCGAGGGGACTGCTCTGAGTTGCCACCGAGTGACCTAGCTTGATTTTTGGCAAGCTCCGCTCTGCTCTCTCCTGTCTCTGCCTCTCTCAGCCTCTGCTCCAATTCGCCCCGGCCTTCCCGCTCCACGTTATACTTTGCAGAATCTCTGCTGCTGCTGAAGCATCACAGCGACGTACTCTTGCTATTCGCCTTTTGCGTAAAGGTTTGGGGCTTTTTGTTTGTTTGTTGGGGGGGGGGGGGGCGGTTTTGGGGTTTTGATGTGCCGTGGTATGGAATACCTCTTTGGCTAGTTTGGGTCAGGTGTCCTGTCTCTGCTTCCTCCCAGCTTTCCCTCCTCCCTGGCAGAGCACGAGGCTCAGAAAGTCCTTGGTCAGACTAAAATATTCATGTTATCAGCTCTGTTCCCAGGCCAAAAGTCAAAATATGGCGCTGCACCAGCAACAAAGAAGGAGAAAAATGACTGCTAGTGCTGAACCCAGGACAACCATCTTCTTGAAGACTGCCCATTTGAAAATGAGGAAATCCTCACAAATCCATTTGGAATACAAAATCTCCGGTGCCGGCTCTCGGCTGAGCACAGCATAGTACAGCAGGAAAGTTCTGACTACTCCCAGACCCGAAGAACCAGGAGTGAATGCTGGTGCTGGGCATCTTCAGCACACAGTGAGCTTTGCAGCTGTGTCAGCCACATTGCTGTCACTCCTCACTTTCCCACCTCAAAGTCCATTTGTATCCAACTTTTAAGGTGTCAGCTCTCTGCAGAGCAGCAGCAGAGCGAGTAGAGCACGAATGTTTTGACTCTACTCTCACAGCCGAATTGCCAGGACGGAAAGCTTCTGCTTTGTTTCTTCAGCACAGTGAGCTTTGCAACTTTTACAGCAAAAAATTGCTCTCGCTCCTCGCTTTATCTCCTATAAGTCCATTTGAATCCAATTTCTCCGGTGCCATCTGTGGCCTTTCCAGCATCAGAGTGAGTAGAGCACGAATGTTTGGACTCTGCTCCTACAGCCCAAGAGACAGGAGGGAAAGCTGGTGCTGTGCATTTTAAACACACATTTAGCTTTGCAAGACTGACACACACTGCTCTCACTCCTAGCTTGATAGTTCCCAGAATTTTCTGTCATTCTGAAAAGTTTGTTTACCACTCACAGATCACTTCAGAACATCACTTATCCAAACAAGAATCCTTTACAGCACTAACAGTAGCTACATTAATGATCCTAGGAGGTGTGGGAGTAGGTACAGGAGTAGCCTCGTTAGTGCAACAGAGCAAAGAATTTAAAGCACTAAGGACGGCTGTAGATGAGGATCTGGTAAGAATTGAGCAATCAATAACTGCTTTAGAAAAATCCATCAGATCATTGTCCGAAGTAGTGTTGCAAAACCAGAGAGGATTAGATTTAATGTTTTTACAGCAAGGAGGGGTGTGTGCAGCGCTTAGAGAGGAATGTTGTGTATATGCAGATCACACTGGAGTCGTCAGAGATACCATGACCAAACTTAGAGAAGGTCTAGAAAAAAGAAAAAGGGACAGAGAAGCCCAACAAGGGTGGTATGAAACCTGGTTCAACCACTCACCATGGTTAAACACCCTGATATCTACCCTGGTGGGGCCAATTGCAATGATCGTGATGGCACTGATCTTTGGACCCTGTGTCCTGAACAAGCTTATGTCGTTTGTCAAGAGCCGGCTAGAACGAGTCGATATTATGTTGATAGAACGCCGACAACTGCTTAAAAAATGTGCTTATTCGAAGTCTCCTTTCACCATCTCCAATTATACCCCACTGATCTTAGTTACCCCCTGGGTACCTCTTGCTCTACGTGCCTTATGTTTTATATTCAAGTTTGTCTGTGATATATACCTCAAGATAAGTAGATAATGATATACCTCTTTTAGAGCTTATTAGATTTTAGCCAATTTTATTGTTATTATGAGATTATGGTGCATGCTTTTATACTTTTATATTTTGGCTTATTTAGTTGAGCATAGGGAGGGGGAAAATGTGGTAGTTAGGGCTCGGCGATCGGAAGATGTCACGCTGTACGGAAAGATAAGAAGATAAGGCCCCTCTCCCTAGAGCCAGTAACGCTTGGTTTGTGATGTAAGTAGACGGAAGTGACATTGTAAACTCAGAGTATATAATGCCGTGTAACCCACCAATAAACGCCATTTGCCGTCCACCACATTGGTGTCTGTGAGCAGATGGAGCGAGCGGCCTGGGGTTGGTAGCCGTGCCATTCCTGAGATAGGTCGCCACGCCACCCTAAGGCAACAGCCATCAAACTTAACATAACTTAAAACTGATTCTAAAGATTTATATATTACATGTTGTGATTTTGTGTCCCCCTTGTCTCAAATCCCCCCTTTTTCTGTCCTTTTGCAAATTCTTTTGCGATATTTTATATATTACCATTACCATCAAAAGTCTTTTTGAAATAATTTCCCGTTTCTACTTAGTGCTTAATTTCATTCCTTTTCCAGTCTTCATAATTTATCATAGATCATTTACAACACCAGAGAGAACATTGTATTATACCACAAGTAATCAATACTAAAATAATTAACACCAATATGCCTGCCACCAGTTGCCTCAACCAGGAGAGATCAGGTAACCATGAAGTGAACTTTCTCCATTTTTTTTTTTTTTCCAAAATCCCAGGAGGTGTCATCCATGGCCATTTCATGAAATATCTTCGTTTGTTTCCAAATTTCCTCCAGATCTGTTTCAAATCTGCCACTTTGGTCTATATAGGAACAACAACTTTTATTGATTATGGAACAAAACCCTCCTTGTGATGTCAATAACATGTCTAGAGCCATTTGGTTTTGTAATACCACCTTTGATAGGCTAGTTATCTCTCATTCTGCCTGGATTATATCAATGCTTTTACTTTCCATTTCCTCTATGGTTGCTGAGATATTTACAATTGCCTTCTCTAATTCACTTATTCCCAAAGATGGAATTAGCCCTCTTACAAAACTATGAAATGCAGTGTGCTGTTCACTAATACGGTTAAACCCTTGCTTAATTTGTTTAGCAAAACTTAAAATTGAGGTCCCAGAAGGATACCTGTCAATAATAGTAAAATTGGGTATTACAGCACCTAAGGTGCATGCCCCCTTCTAGTTGGGGGCTAGAGTCTTAAAAGCATTTTCTCCACATAACCAATACCATCCTTTCCCTTTAGGAACAGGCCACCACTGGACTACGATACCATCTATATCAATCACAGAATCACAGAATCCCAAGGGTTGGAAGGGACCTCAAAAGATCATCTAGTCCAACCCCCCCGCAAGAGCAGGGTAACCTACAGTACATCACACAGGAACTTGTCCAGGCGGGCCTTGAATATCTCCAGTGTAGGAGACTCCACAACCCCCCTGGGCAACCTGTTCCAGTGCTCTGTCACTCTTACAGTAAAGAAGTTCTTCCTGATGTTAACGTGGAACTTCCTATGCTCCAGTTTACACCCATTGCCCCTTGTCCTATCACTGGATATCACTGAAAAAAGCCTAGCTCCATCATCCTGACACCCACCCTTTACATATTCGTGAACATTGATGAGGTCACCCCTCAGTCTCCTCTTCTCCAAGCTAAAGAGACCCAGCTCCCTCAGCCTCTCCTCATAAGGGAGATGTTCCACTCCCTTAATCATCTTTGTGGCTCTGCGCTGGACTCCTTCAAGCAATTCCCTGTCCTTCTTGAACAGAGGGGCCCAGAACTGGACGCAATATTCCAGATGCGGCCTCACCAAGGCTGAGTAGAGGGGGAGGAGAACCTCTCTTGACCTACTAACCACTCCCTTTCTAATGCACCCTAAGATGCCATTTGCCTTCTTGGCCACAAGAGCACATTGCTGGCTCATGGTCATCCTCCTATCCACCAGGACCCCCAGGTCCCTTTCCCGTTCACTACTTTCCAGCAGGTCAACCCCCAACCTGTACTGGTACATGGGGTTGTTCTTCCCCAGATGCAAGACTCTACACTTGCTCTTGTTAAATTTCATCATGTTTCTCCCTGCCCAACTCTTCAGCCTGTCCAGGTCACGCTGAATGGCAAAACAGCCTTCTGGTGTGTCAGCCACTCCTCCCAGTTTTGTGTCATCAGCAAACTTGCTGAGGGTACACTCAGTTCCCTCATCCAGGTCGTTGATGAAAATATTAAACAGCACTGGTCCCAGAACCGACCCCTGAGGGACTCCACTAGTCACAGACCTCCAGCTAGATTCTGCGCCACTGACCACAACTCTCTGCCTTCTTCCTTTCAACCAGTTCTTGATCCACCTCACTACTTGATCGTCAAGCCCACACTTCCTTAGCTTATCTATGAGGATGCTGTGGGAGACAGTATCAAATGCCTTACTGAAATCAAGAAAAACCACATCTACTGCTCTACCATCATCCCTCCACCTAGTCACTTCCTCATAGAAGGCTATAAAGTGGTCAAACATGACTTCCCCCTCACAAAACCATGTTGGCTGTTCTTAATGACCCCCTCATCCTTGATATGCCTAGAGATGGAGTCAAGAACAAGTTGTTCCATCACCTTTCCAGGGATGGAGGTAAGGCTGACCGGCCTGTAATTACCTGGGTCCTCCTTCTTGCCCTTCTTATAGACTGGTGTGACATTTGCCATCCGCCAATCCTCAGGCGCCTCTCCCGTTTCCCACAACTTACCAAAGATGATGGAAAGTGGCCTAGCAATGACATCCGCCAGCTCCCTCAGCACCTGTGGGTGCATTCCATCCAGACCCATCGATTTACAAATGTCCAGATTGCATAGCTGATCCCTAACCCAATCCTCATCTACCAAAGCAAACTCCTCTTTTGTCCTGACTCCTTCTGGGGCTATAGGAATCCAGGGCCCCCGGGGAGAGTCTGCAGGAGTAAAGACAGAGGCAAAGAAGGCATTCAGCACCTCTGCCTTCTTTATATCCTCTGTCTCCAGGGCACCCACTTCGTTCAGCAGTGGGCCTATATTGCCTCTTGTGTTAGTTTTATTTGCTATGTAATTGAAGAAGCCCTTTCTATTGTCCTTAACCCGACTAGCAAGATTAAGTTCCAAGGAGGCCTTAGCTGTCCTAATTGCCTCCCTACATCCTCTAACAACTGTCTTATATTCCTCCCAAGTGTCCAGCCCCTCCTTCCATAATCCATAGATTCTCCTTTTCCACTTGAGTTTGCCCAGCAGCTCCCTTGTTTAACCACGCTGGTCTCCTAGATCCCTTACTTGATTTCCTACTCATTGGGATGCTCTGATCCTGAGCTTGGAAGAAGTGGTCCTTGAATGCTGACCAACTATCTTGAGCCCCTTTACTGCCTAGTACTCTTTCCCATGAGACTTCCCTTAGCAGTTGACTGAAGAGGCCAAAGTTGGCCCTTCGGAAATCCAGAACTGTGGCTTTGCTAAGTATTGTATTCCTCCCACACAGGATCCTAAACTCCACCATCTCATGGTCACTGCAGCCAAGGCTGCCATTGACCGTCACCACTTCGACCAAACCTTCCTTGTTGGCGAGTACTAAATCTAGCAGCGCTGCTCTCCTAGTTGGTATGTCCACCATTTGCATTAAGAAGTTATCATCAATGCACTCGAGGAGCCTCCTAGACTGTGAATGATTGGCTGTGTGAGTCTTCCAGCAAATATCGGGGTAGTTAAAATCCCCCACGACGACTAAGGCATGTAGTCACGAGGCTACTTCCAGTTGCCTGTAGAAAGCCTCATCAACTCCTTCGTCCTGATCAGGAGGTCTGTAATAGACCCCCACAACTGTATCACCTGTGCCAGTCTGTCCCTTACTTCGTACCCACAGACACTCCACTTGCTCCTTATCCGACCCCAGACAGAGCTCAATACATTCTAGTTGCCCTCTCACATAAAGAGCAACTCCACCACCTCGCTTTGCTGACCTATCTTTCCTAAAAAGGACATAGCCATCCATGACCACATTCCAGTCATGTGAACTGTCCCACCATGTCTCTGTAATTGCCACTAGATCATAACCTTTAGCCCGCACACAGACTTCTAACTCCTCCTGTTTATTCCCCATGCTGCGTGCATTGGTGTACAGGCATTTCAGGGAGCCAGTCCTAGTACCCTTTTTCCCCTGCGGGACAGGGTCTAAAAAACTATCCTTTCCCACAAGTGAAACAAGAGATTGATAGTCCTCCTTAGTCTGCCATCCTTCAATCCCTAGCATGTTTCTCTTGGGCTTGTCCCCAACAGGCCCAGTTAAATCCCCTCCCCCCTTCATATCTAGTTTAAAGCCCTGTCAATAAGCCCTGCTAACTCCTGCCCCAACACCTTTTTTCCTCTCTGGGACTGGTGTATCCCACCTGCCACCAGCAAACCAGGTGTCTCATACAGCAGCCCATGATTGAAAAACCCAAAACCCTGCCTTTGGCACCAGTCACGTAGCCATACATTAATCTGCAGACTCTTCCTATATATCCCTTCACCCTTGCTTGCAACAGGTATGGAGGCAAACACCACTTGCACTCCAGACCCTTTAACCAGCCGTCCCAGGGCCCTGAAGTCTCTCTTCATTGCCCTTACATTCCTCATAATAATTTCGTCACTGCCAACCTGAAAAACCAGCAGCGGATAGTAGTCAGAGGGCTGCACCAGTTCAGAGAGTTTCTTTTTAACATCTCTAATCTGAGCCCCAGGTAGGCAGCAGACTTCCCTGTGGGGTGGATCCAGTTGACAAATGGGCCCTTCTGTTCCCCTCAGAAGGGAGTCACCCACCACAATTACTCTTCTTTTCTTCTTGGTTGGGGAAGTTCTGAGGCATGGGGGCGAGTGACAAGCCCTGGGTGACTCACTAGACAGATTTGCCTCTCCATTTCCATTCACCTGGCCCTGTATTTCCAAGACCTCATACCTGTTATTCAAGGGCAATTGGGAGGGAGGAAGAGATTGTGAGGGTTTTCACTTACCTCTCCAAGGAGGGACCTCTCTCCATACCTCCTTGTCCATTAAGCTCTCTCCTTCTGTCTGATGGTAGGAGGGAAGGGGATCCATATCTTGTTGAACCACTTCCCTCTGCCCTTGCCTTAGGGTGTGGCTCCACCAATCTATTTCACTTTCGCATTCTCTGATGGCTCTCAACCTTTCAACATCCTCCCTCAGTTCAGCTACCTGCCTGAGCAGGTCATTTATTTGCTCACAGCAAACACAAGCAGTGTCACTGGCTCCCTCCAATACAAGTGCCAGGCTCAGGCATTCACTGTAGCCAGAGACCTGCACAGCTGTATGCCTGCAGGAAGGCTCAGTCTACATACCCACATTAGTACTCACTACAGCTTTCAATCATGTTGTAACCATGATCTATTTGGTCAATCAATCCATCTACATCTCTCCACACAAATAAGCACTCCTTCCTCCTCCTGCACTCCAGGCGAGTCCTCTTGATGAGGCGGTTAGCCAGCTTCCCAGCCAGCTTCCCAGCCAGCTCACCTGCTCCAGCAAACTGCCTCAACCCCCTCTGTTTGCCGGCTCCATTCGCTGCGCTCCCTAGGTAGGTATTTTAACCACTCCCAGCTGGTACCACGCCTCCTGGCTCCGCCCCCTGTGAGTCAGCCCCTCGCGGGAGCAGAGCTTCCAGGTCCTGGGGAAGTCCTGTTGAGGACTTGAGGTTCCCTCCTCAGTGGCTCTTGTCGCTCTGAGGTGAGGCTCCTGGACGCTGATCTCTCCCCTCTCCGCTCCGGTGTTGCAGGCGTCTTCTCTCAAGCTACTCACCTCAGCAGCTGACCGAGAGTATATAATGTATATTTTAAAATTTATCAATGATTTTTGATTCCCTTTGATCTTCTAATTTTAAGGATATTGTTTTATTCTAACTGAGCAAGCCCCCCCTTTTTTATTTCCACTTTAACAGGCAAAGCATTTTTTGCCTTACCTGGAACTTCAGATGCCCATACTCCCAAATACACCTGATTAAGGTTTTCTTCTATTTCAGGGTGGTCCTCCTGTTTTTTTTTTTTTTTTTTTTTTTTTTTGCTGAATTAAAGATAAACACAAAACTGCAAATAATTGATTATTTTTAACTATAAATTCCATTTTGCCTTCTTTAAATGTTGCTTCTCACCCTAATAAAGATTTATGAGAATTTGGCATGCATAAAAATTTATGCATTCCTATTTGTTTTTCCAATTTGTACTTTAAAGGTTTCAGAAAGAATGCCTCTCTTCTTTTTTTTTTTTCTTTTTCCTGGTGGCCAGTAGCTCCCACATCTGTAACGAATTCTTTTCTCTCTGATTTAATACCAAATAACTTGCTCCTGTAACCACTAAAATTCCACTTTATTTCCTCTAGTCCCTAGTTTTAATTTAACCAGTGGATCTGGTAGGGTAGATTCCCCAGGTCCCCGTCAGTCTAGTTGCAATTCAGTCACCGGAGCCGCCCCATGGCACTGCCCCCTCACCCAGGGCAGTCTCACTTCCAACGTCCAAACTCCCCATAGCACGCACACCGATCAGCTTCCACAGATGAAGAGCCTGACATCCCTCCTCTCAGGCTCAAACACAGGAGCTGCTCGAGCTCCCCTCCTTTCCCCCTTGGTTTTCCCTTTTTTTTTTCATCTCACAGTTGCTCACCCTGCTCTGCAGGGGCTGCAGATGCCTGCCTCTGCAACAGCACTTCTGGTTTAACCCTTTCTTAACTCTGAATGTGAATCTGCCGCTTTTTGCCAGTGACAGCAATCTCTTCCTCCTTATCAATATCAGATAGGACAGGTGCAGAGGGTGCTCCTCCCAGAGGTACCTGTGACACATAATTTTCCAACCTATCTTTTCCTATGGGAAAAGCTGGTGCTGGGCATCTTCAACACACAGTGAGCTTTGCAACATTGAGAAACACACTGCTATCACTCCCTGCTTTATCTCCTAACAATACATTTGAATCCAACATCTCCGGTGCCTGCTCTCACTTGTCCAGCAACAGAGTGAGTAGAGCACGAGCCTTTGGATTCTGCTCCCACAGCCGAAGAGCCAGGAGAGAAAAGTGGTTCTGAGCATCTTCAGCACACAGTGAGCTTTTTTACTGTGACACACAAACACTGCTGTCACTCCTCACTTTCCTACTTCAAAGTCCATTTGAATCTAACATTTCTGTTGATCGCTCACTGCTGAGCACAGCAGAGTACAGCATGAATATTTGGCATCTGCTCCCACAGCTGAAGAGCAAGGACAGAAAGTTGCTGGTTGGCATCTTCAGTATACAGTGAGCTTTACAACGGTTATACACACATTGCTGTGGCTCCTCGCTTTCTCTTTTAAAAGTCTATGTGTATTCAACATTTCCGGTGTCAGCTCTCAGCAGAGCAGCAGCAGAGTGAGTAGAGTACCGACGTTTGGACTCTACTCTCACAGCCCAAATGCCAGGAGGGAAAGCTGGTGCTGGGCATTTTTAGCACACACTGAGTTTTGCGACTGTGACACAAACATTGCTGTCACTCCTGACTTTCTTACCTCGAAGTCCATTTGAATCCAAAGTCGCAGGTGCCCCCTCTCGGCTGAGCATAGTATTGTACAGCAGGACCGTTTTGACTCTACTCCCAGAGCCGAAGAGCCAGGAGTGAATGCTGGTGCTGGGCATCTTCTGTACACAGTGAGTTTTGAACTGTGTCATACACATTGCTGTCGCTCCCCTCTTTCGCTTTTAAAAGTCCATTCGAATCCAACATTTCAGCAGCTTTGCAACTGTGTCACAAACATTGCTGTCGCTCCTCGCTTTCCCACCTCAAAGTCCATTCGTATTCAACATTTCTGGTGTCAGCTCTCGGCAGAGCGGCAGCAGTGAGTAGAGCACGAACATTTGGAGTCTACTCTCATTGCCAAAGAGCAAGGAGAGAAAGCTTCTGCTGGGCTTCTTCAGCACACAGTGAGCTTTGCAATTGTTACAGCAAAATATTGCTGTCTCTCTTCAGTTTACTCCTAAAAGTCTTTTATTCCAACCTGTCAGGTGCCCACATCGCCTGTCCAGCATCAGAGTAGAGCACGAAGGTTTGGACTCTGCTCCCACAGCTGAAGAGCCAAGAGGGTAAGGTGGTGATGGACATCTTCAGCACACAGAGACCTTTATAACGGTGACAAACACATTGCTGTCGCTCCTCGCTTTATCTCCAAAAAGTCCATTTGAATGCAATTTCTCTGGTGCCCTCTGTCGCCTGTCCAGCATCAGAGTGAGTATAGCACGAACGTTTGGTCTCTGCTCCCACAGCTGAAGAGCCAGGATGGAAAACAGCTGCTGGGCCTTTTCTGCAGACTGTGAGTTTGCATTCATGACACCCGCATTGCTGTTGGTCCTCGCTTTCCCACCTGCAATGTGTGTGTCACCGTTGCAAAGCTCACTGTGTGCTGAAGATGCCCAGCACCAGCTTTCTGTCCTTGCTCTTCGGCTGTGGGAGCAGAGTCAAAACTTTTGTGCTCTACTCACTCTGCTGCTTGACAGGAGAGAGCGGGCACCAGAGATGTTGGATTCAAATGGACTTTTAGAAGATAGAGGAGTGACAGCAATGTGTGTGTCACTGTTAAAAAGCTCTCTGTGTGAGAAGATTCCCAGCACCAGCTTTCTGTCCTGGCTCTTCGGCTGTAGGAGCAGAGTCCAAACGTTTGTGCTCTGCTCTCTCTCCTGCTGCTCAGCAAATAGAGGGCACAGGAGATGTCAGAATACAATGGACTTTTTGGAGATAAAGCTAAGAGTGAGAGCAGTGTGTGTGGCATGGTTGTAAAGCTCACTTTGTGCTTAAAATGTACAGCACAAGCTTTCCCTCGCCTATTTGAATCTTCTCTGATAGCCAAAGAACAGGGAGGGAAAGCTGCTGCTGGGTGTCTTCAGCACACAGAGAACATTGCAACTGTGATACACACACTTCTCTCACTCCTAGCTTTGTCTTCTGAAAGTCCTTTGAACCCAAAATCTATTGTGCACATTCTCGGCTGAGCAGAAGCAGATTGAGTAAGAGCAAAAACGTTTCGACTCTGCTCCCACAGCAGAAGAGCTAGGATGGAAAGCTGGTGCTGGTCACAGTCTTACACAGTGAGTTTGTAACAGTGACACACATTGCTGTCACTCCTTGGCTTTATCTTCTAAAAGTCCATTTGAATACAACATTTCAGTTATCCTCACGGATGAGCAGAAGCAGAGTGAGTAGAGCACGAATGTTTGGCCTCTGCTTCCACAGCTGAAGAGCAAGGATGGAAAGCTGCTGCTGGGCCTTTTCTGCAGACTGTGAGTTTGCATTCATGACACCAGCATTGCTGTCGCTCCTCGCTTTCCCATCTGCAATGTGTGTGTCACTGTTTCAAAGCTCACTGTGTGCTGAAAATGTCCAGAACCAGCTTTCCATCCTGGCTCTTCGTCTGTGGGAGCACAGTAAAAACATTCATGCTCTACTCTGCTGCTTGACAGGAGAGAGCAAGCACCGGCGATGATGTATTCAAATGGACTTCAAGGTAGGAAAGCGAGGAGCGACAGCAATGTTTGTGTCACAGTTGCAAAGCTCAGTGTGTGCCGAAGATGCCCAGCACCAGCTTTCCCTCCTGGCTTTTCGGCTGTGAGAGTATAGTCTAAATGTTCGTGCTCTACTCACTCTGCTGCTGCTCTGCCGAGAGCTGACACCGGCAATGTTAGATACCAATCGACTTTGAGGTGGGAAAGCGAGGAGTGACAGTAATGTGTGTGACAGAGTTGCAAAGCTGTGGAATTGTTGGATTCAAATGGACTTTTAAAAGAGAAAGCGAGGAGTGACAGCAATGTATGTATTACTGTTGAAAACTCACTGTGTAGTGAAGATGCCCAGCACCAGCTTTCTGTCCTGGCTCTTCGGCTGTGGGAGCAGAGTCCAAACGTTCCTGCTCTACTCTCTCTGCTGCTGCTCAGCCGAGAGGACAAAAAAAAAAGTTGGATTCAAATGGACTTTTAGGAGATAAACCAAGGGGCAACAGCAATGTGTGAGTCACCCTTGCAAACATCACTGTGTGCACAATAGTCCCAGCACCACCTTTCTCGCCTGGCTCTTCGGCTGTGGGAGCAGAGGCCAAACATTCATGATCCTTCCCAACTAAAAGTCCATTTGAATCCAAGCTCTGCAGCGCCAGCTCTGTATTTTCCACCACCAGAGTGAGTAGATCACAAGTCTTTGGCCTCTGCTGCCACAGACAAGGACCCAGGAGAGAAACCTGGTGACGGTCCAAGTCTGCAGATAGTTTGTTTGCAATGCTTCTCACTCACTGCTGTCACTCCTCACTTTCCCACCTAAAAGTCCATTTGAATCCAACCTCTGTGACTCCCTCTCTCTGCTTTCCAGCAGCAGAGTGAGTAGAGCACGAATGTTTGGCCTCTTCTCCCACAGCTGAAGAGCCAGGATGGAAAGCTGCTGCTGGGCCATTTCTGCAGACTGCGAGTTTGCATTCATAACAACCACATGGCTGTCGTTCCTCGCTCTCCCACCTACAATGTGTGTGTCACTATTACGAAGCTCACTGTGTGAGAAGGTGCCCAGCACCAGCTTTCCCTCTTGGCTCTTTGGCTGTGGCAGCAGAGTCCAAAATTTTGTGCTCCTACTCAATCTGCTTCTGCTCAGCAGAGACTTTGCACAATAGATGTTGGATTCAAATGGACTTTCAGGAGATAAAGCTAGGAGTGAGAGCAGTGTGCGTCACAGTTGCAAAGCTCTCTGTGTGCTGAAGACACCCAGCACCAGCTTTCTGTCCTGGCTCTTCCACTGTGGGAGCAGAGTCCAAACGTTCATGCTCTACTCTGCTGCTGAACAGGCGAGATCAGGAACTGAAATGTTTGATTCAAATGGACTTTTAGGAGAAAAAGACAGGAGCAACAGTAATGTGTGTGTCATTGTTGCAAAGCTCAGTGTGCTGAAGACGTCCAGCACCAGCTTTCTGTCCCAGCTCTTCAGCTGTGGGTGTAGTGTCCAAACGTTTGTGCTCTGCTCACTCTGCTGCTGCTCAGCAGAGAGGGGACCGGAGATGTCGGGTTCAAATGGACTTTTAGGAGACAAAGCTAGGAGTGAGAGCAGTGTGTGTTTCACTGTTGCAAAGCTCACTGTGCGTTTAAAATGCACAGAACCACCTTTTCCTCACATCTCTTGGGCTGTGGGAGCAGAGTCCAAACATTCATACTCTACTGACTCTGATGCTGGACAGGCCACAGAGGGCACCGAAAAATTTGGATTCAAATGGACTTTTAGGAGATAAAGCGAGGAGCAACAGCTGTGGAAGATCAACGGACAGCACGCTGATTAATGTAATCAGAAACTGACCTTTATTCACTTCAGAGCACTGCCTTTTATAGCTTCCAAGCTTGGTCACGTGCTTAAGCTTTACAATGATTGGTTTCTACACACAATGCAAAGACAGCTGATTGGTCCCTTCTTCAGCATCCGGGAGCTGTTTCCCTCCTGCAGAACTTCCGCATACGTGGCCACAACTTTGCCCTGAAGTAACCTGTGAACTAGGCCGTTAATCCTTACTACAAACTCTAACCAATGGCAAGAGTCCTGGATCGCTCACATGCCCATTGTTTGTTAAAAAGCTCTCAACAAATCCGCCTTCTTTATTTTGAGCGATCCAGACCCCTTTAATCATTCGCGATAATACAGACATTAAGCAACGCCATACTATACTAATAATAATAACAAAGACTATAATGCTTAATAATATCGTAATGCCTGATTTAAACAAATCTGCACACCACCCAGTAATACCTAAACCTTGGAGCCAACCATCCAAACCATGATTGATTGTTAATTATTTCATGTTATCTTTTAATTGGGATAGTTGCTGATGAATTGAACTAGAATGGTCAGATAGATTCATACAACACATTCCTTCAAAATCTTCACAACCATGGCCCTGTGCTAAAAGCAAAAAATCAATGGCTGCACGATTTTGTAAAACTGCATGCCTAACACTGTCTAAATCTTCTAATAATTCTGATAAGACATTAGATGTGATATTACTCTGCTTTGCAGTCCAGCAAGCTAAACGCTCTGTTTTTTAGTGCCCTCCCAGCCATTGCCCCAGGAACAAAAAACGGACATAAAAACTCTTCCGACTTTACCTAACATATCAACATTATCATTACAGTTTGGTCCTAGTTGTTCTACTGATCTTTTTTGTTGCTCGGTTTTCCTTTTATAAAATGATAGCATATCCCTCATGCTGGGAACAAACATAGTCATCTTCCCTATGTAACATGGCCCTTCCTGAACGTTTTTTGGTACCCCTTGCCAAGCTCTATGTCCGCAGATTAAAAAAAATATTCTTTAGGAAATTGTTTTGCAAATTATTATTCCAAATAGAAAATTTACTACCAAGGGTCTCAGCACCTATTGCTCCATTACAATATCCATTTTTTCTATAATTTTTATAGTCATAATTACTCAACATATTGGTCCATTGTGTCCAACTATATTTCTCATAAAAAAATTACCCCTGTAGATGCCAATCCCCCAAAATAAAAACATGACCCATTGCCTGCTAAGGATCCCCAGAGATCTAACTCCTGAGGGTCCCAAGGCATCGTGGCGTTTAAGGCGTTAATGATCATTGCTCCAGCCATCCCTGTTTGATTCACTTCCCCATAAAAGCAGGCTGGTTTGTTTTCTGGTACAGTACAATCATAAATTCTATGACATGTCTGGTTAATGAAATAATGAAATAAAAAAAATAAAATGAAATTTCAAGCTGTCCTGTTATTTATCCAATTGGTCCAGTCCGCCAGGTGCAGGCACGTGATGCCGATTAAACAAGTACAAAAAGGGTCCCCAGGAGTGGCCATGGAGATAGAGAAGGATGACTGGTTCGTTTGGTTTGCCCAGGTGATCCACATGTTCTCTCTTGATTCTATGGTATGTAATGCTTGACCTATAGTCATAGCCATCATCCACCAACTTATAAATGAGGCTATTCTGAGGTTTCCTTGATCAGTGATTTCCAAGGTTTTACCCATCGCGCTGGAATCCAACGAGGGCCTTCTCCTGTAGCCTCGACCAGTCATACAAACCTCAACTGGCCCCTTCCATTCTCCTGTTTTGAGATCTTTGTATTGAACAAAAATCTTTTCCTTTTTTGTTAACCCTGATTTTAAGGCACTACCATGAATTACCATGGGAGGTTCTTCCCTTTCTCCTGCCAGGCGTAAATAATTTAACACATATAATTCTTTTGCCAAGCATTCCCTAGGTCCTACACTACTCTCCCCCGTTTTTTGTTTAAATAACAGCTTTTTAAGGGACTGGGGAGCCTGCTCAACAATTGCTTGTCCAGTGGGTGAACTGGGGACTCCGGTGAGATGTTTCACACCCCAAAGCGAGCAAAAGCGGTGAAACCTAGAAGAAGTATAGGCTGGGCCATTATCTGTTTTAAGAGATAGGGGTACACCTAAGACAGCAAAAGAGGCGTGAAGGTGTTTCACAACATGGTGAGAAGTTTCTCCAGTTTGAGCGATGGCCCAAATTGCCATGGAAAAGGTGTCAACAGAGACATGAACGTATTTTTGGTGTCCAAATTCTGGAACATGAGTGACATCCCTTTGCCAAAGTTGTAGCGGTAAAATGCCTGGAGGATTTACACCAATAGCAAGGCCAAAGCCTGTGGGTTGACATGCAGGACAAGAGTTTACAACTACTTTTTTTTCAGTAAGATTAGTCTGATTTGAAGTCACTTGAATCTTTATAACATGTGGCATACCAGTGTATCCTACACATCATGTAACAGGTTGGAATAATGGGGGATTTAACAAATGTGCCCAGTATACTTGTCCATTACCCATGATCACACATAATAGAACAGATATAAAGATTTTTGTCATTGTCGCTTTTTTATGTTGTTGAGTTCTGGGGCTTTATACGTTTTGCTGGCAGCCAGTATGGTCCTGTCGATAGCTGAACACAGCCGGATCCTTGACCCCATGTCAGCAATGGCACTGGTCCTTTCAACTCATTATCATGTAGGTCTTTATATAGAACCAGTGGTTTGGGCAAGGAATCGTTCGTCACGTGGAGAAAATCCTTATATTCCCCTTTTTTTTTTGTTTTATACATCTTTTAGACGACCCTACTTGAGCAGGGGATTTGGACTAGGTCATACCTCCAACATATGCCAGCCACAGGCTGCTGGGCCTGTCCTTTTTCTCCTGGATGGCTCTCTGATAACAAGGGAGGCCATCCCTCACATCAAGGTCTGGCATGGCATGTGTCCACAGCGCTCCACACCTGCTGGGTTGCAGCCAACAGTGGAGATAAGGGTTCTTCTTGGTGGCAAACACAGAGGCCAACTCAGTCTTGCCCTTAACTGTGGTAGCAGGCATTTGGCCAACCTCAGTCCTTGCCCCTTGTTGTGAAGATGCTGATGGCAGCAAGGGACTAGCCAAAGAAATTTCTTACCAGTGGATTTCTCCCACCCTCTTAATTTGTTCCATTACCTGCTTTATAACACTACCGTCATATTAGAATCTTTCTAGCTCTTGCCTTAGCATTTTCTAGCAGCTGCTGCAAATTTGCATGCTCTAACATCTCTTTTGCAAGTGACAAATCCAGACAATACAAGGTGTAGTTTCATATTAGCAACTGGCTAGTAAACAGGTGCTTTTATACACAAAATCACAGCCTCTAATAATAGCTACTTTACAAGTACACTTATTCAAGTTGTTACTTTTCAGTTGCCTCCAAGTGATGTTTTGCAGTCATGCATTTTTCTCTGATTCTGCTTGGGGTATTCACGGTCGGCTCCTGTAGCTGAGGCATTGGGTTTTTCCACTCGTCTGTCCAACTCATGGCAAGGCTTGACAAACTTTGCAGGCAGCCGCCATGGACCTGTAGGTAGGAGGACACAAATATACCCCCTCTTCCGGGTTATCAGTTCTTGAGAAGTAGACAAGTTAAAGTGATTTCTTAAAGGAGAAGCATTCTGATGCAAAAGGAATGTAAAGCAGCTGCAGAAGTAAACTGCACATTTTTAACAGTCAAGAAGTTTGCTGCATCATTATCCTTTTTTTTTTTCTTCTTTCTCTGCCACCCTGATGCTGCTTAGATGACGGCTGATAAAGCTTGTGGTTGCACTACCCCTCCTGCTTTTTCAGTTAGCAGTTCTTGTTTCAAGCGATCTGTTCCTCCAATTGTTGGATTCACCCCCAGGTTACTTTAAACACACTAAGCAAGGCTCCTACTATGCGCCCACTGTGTTGCAGGTGCCATTTAGGCTTTGTCTGTGGTGTCTCTACAAACTGCCTCAATACTTCAATAGATGGAGAGGTTTGGTTTTTGTTTCTTGGGTTTTTTTTTGTTTGTTTGTTTGGTTTTTGTTTGTGGGTATTTTTTTTTTTTTGGGGGGGGGGGGGCTGTTCCGAAGTTGTTCACCCTGCTTTGCACGGCTACAAACAGTGGCCTGCTCAGCAGCAGCTACAAACAGTGGCCTGCTCAGCAGCAGCTACAAGTGCCTGCCTACTCCGCAGCAGCTACAGCTGCCTGCCTGCCTGCTTCAGCAGCAACTATAAATACCTGACAGCAACCACACTTTTGCATTAACCCTTTCTTGCCTGAAATGTTAAACTGCTATCTGTTAAAAACTTTTACATGAACCCGACAACAAAAAAACACACAGAACACCATCTGCCCTCATCACACACACACACACACACACGTATGGGATCCCACAAGCACACTCCACACAACTACAACATCTGAAACTCAAAATCCAGACAATCATTACTCCCACTGCACAGTCCCACATACAGAACGTGGCACAAGGACCCTGTGAAGACTATCAGGAAACCAGCTCCAAGAAGCATCACCGCAGTGCGAGGTGGCAGGCTCAACCTTAGCGAGCGTCCTTACGGAGGCTCTGCCTCCCCCACATTGCATGAGGCTTGGGCTTTTATACTGACCAAAATGCACACTCATTCCAACACAGGTGGCCCGCCTACGTCAGAAGAAGTGGCCAGCTATATCTATAAAGGTCTCCAAGTGTCAATAGAAACATGGACATACTTATATTTGCCAACTTCTAGTACATGAGTATCACAGAGAGACTGTATCAAATGAGTTGTATATGGGGCCCCAAGTCCACGGTCCGCCACAGTCCGCCCGATACCCCTCATAAGAGCATACGAGAGACCTTCCCACCACGGGTCTTGATCCAGCACCTACATCACAGGGAAAGCACACAATACATCTGCATCCCCCACCCATCTCGCTTCTCCTTCTACAGCTGCCCATTTATTGTCGCAAAGAGCTGGGAGACACGAGCATAACTTGCTTTAGAAGTCTCGTTTATTGCTAAGCAGCTGGATGCTTATATACCTTGCTTGCATGTTTATAGTTTGATTACAGAGATATTATTGGCTTATAGCTTTTGCATGTTACAAGATCATTGGTTTATAGCTTTTACAGGTTACAAGATTATTGGTTAAAGATACAGTAAAGGAATTCAGCAAAACAGGATACAAAATAGGATCAGGGATAAAGAGTCTGGTCAGTAAGATAAACACTAAGCAACTTGAAGGTCACAAACTTAATTATCGTTCTGCTCCTGCCGCGGTTTATCTCCAGGGCACGCTCATCTTGCTCCCTTGTACTTTTCCATCTGAGATTTGCACCAGCTGCAGCGTATCACCATCTGCATGGCCTCTGCCACGCAGCCAGTCCTTTGCAAAGCTCTCCACATTTCCCCTTTCTTTCTTAAGAACAATAAGCGACGTATTGAGGTTGTTCATAGCTTTGTTAATTTGTATTTGGATACATTGAAGCAAGCAAGGTAGACAGGTTATTAGTAATATAATGACTAAAACTATGATTATTCCATGCTTAACGACATCTAGTAACCATCCAGTGATTCCCCAAGAAGATAGTCAAGAATCTAACCAACTAGAAGCGAAAGTAATATCCTTAAATTGACTGCGTAGTTTTTCTATTTAAGAGTGTATACTACTTGAGTGATCAGAAAGATTTAAACAACACATACCTTCAAATTCGTTACATCCGTGACCTTGTGCTAAAAGTAAAAAATTTATGGCAGCCCGATTTTGTAACACAGCATGTCGGATACTGTCAACATCATATAAGAGGTCATCTAATATGGTTAATGTGATATTAAATTCTTGGATAGCAAAGCATGCTAGGCTTTTAATATTTCTCCAATTAGTGGCAGCCATCACACCAGGGGTAAAAAAGGCCATTGAGACACCTTCAAGCATGCATGTGACTATTTACAGACCTTCTTCTCAGCAAGCCTTGCATTTTCCCAGCCGCCACATAGTCTGTTTTGTTCTTGTTAACATAAAACAGACTCCCTCTTGACCTTCGGAGTCTTGGCCCTAAATCAGACATGTTTTACCTACAATTCCCCTTTTTTCTGTTTGGGCAAACGAAACTGACTGTGTTAGGTGCTCAGCCGTCCTTTGTAGCATAGATTGAATACAGGAACAAAAACAGGGAAGACACAATAAAATCAAAAAAAATACAACAACGATGATTAATCCAGATTTCAATAAGGATATCACCCATTCAGTAAGACCTAATGATCGAAGCCATCTTTCAAATCCCCAATCTTGTTCAACCCATAATTTATCTGTAAGCTGTCGTAGGGTATCTATTTGTGAGTAAATGGATTTTGAATGATCAGAAAAATTCATACAACACATTCCTCCAAATTCTGCACAGCCATGACCTTGGGCTGACCACATCCAAAACATCGAGGACCCTTGACCATACCGGTGGCTTGCAAAGGTGCCAAGGCCGCTAATACTTGCGAATGACTTTTTTGAATTGCCTCTCCCACTGCTTTTACTGCCTCAACCAACATTGCCTGATGCCCCATAGGTACCCGTGCCATTCGTTCTAACATCTCTTCTACAGTGGCATTTGCAGGTAACTGAACAAGTATCTGCCTTACAGCATCATTACAGTTCTGTATTGCACACTGACGCTGTAAAATACCATGCATGTATTCTGGAGTACCTGACTTCCTTATAGCATCAGCTACCCTATCCACAAAGGTACTGAAGGGCTCGTCCTTTTTCTGTGTCACTTTCATGTAGGCAGGAGCTGCAGTAGTATCTTTAATCTGTGATAGAGCTCGCAAGGCTAGTCTCATAGATTCTTTTAACAATTCTGGACCTAGCTGGACTTGAGCCTCCTTAGTGGAGAACTGTCCAGTTCCCATCAGGTGTTGTAATTGCACCCCAATCAGGGGATCTCCCTGGCCTCGCTGAACTGCAACCGCCTCTTGACAGGTTTTCTGCCAATACATGTTCCATAACAACAACTGCGAAGGGGTGAGGATTAATTTCACAATACTTTTAATATAACAGAAAATCTGTTCCCCAAATATATGACAACATCTGCCTAGTGGGTTCAAACTGAATGCCTGTAGAAATAACAGTTTGCCTTAACTGAGATAGCAATTTCCAATTTAAGGGAGACATTTCAGCATTTACTGCCTGACCTTGAGCGTTAATCTGGTACTTAACAGGAAAGGCGAGAATCTTTTCCTGCAACGCCTGCAAACAATCAAAATCATTGTTTGACAGAGCCTCTCTCTGAATAGATTTCCAATCTATCACCTGGATTTGCATTTGTCTACCTGTGCTCTGCAACCCTACCTTTCCTTCTTCTCTCCCTTTTTTTTTTTTTTTCTTTTTTTTTTCAAAAGTTGTTCACCCTGCTTTGCACAGCTACAAACAGCAGCCTGCTCGGCAGCAGCTATAAATACCTGTCAGCAACCACACTTTTGCATTAACCCTTTCTTGCCTGAAATGTTAAACCACTACCTGTTAAAAACTTTTACATGAACACGATAACAAAAAAAATACATAGAACACCATCTGCCCTCATTACACACACACACATACGTATGCATATGGGATCCCACAAGCACACTTCACACATCTTTTGGAACAATATTTGAAACACAAAATCCAGACAATCATTACTCGCACTACACAGTCCCACGTACAGAACGTGGCACAAGGACTCTGTGAAGACTATCAGGAAACCAGCTCCAACAAGCATCATTGCAGTGTGAGGTGGCAGGCTCAACCTTAGCGAGCGTCCCCGCAGAGGCTCTGCCTCCCTCACATCGCATGAGGCTTGGGCTTTTATACTGATCAAAATGCACACTCATTCTGACACAGGTGGCCAGCCTATGTCAGAAGAAGTGGCCAGCAATATCTATAAAGGTTTCCAAGCATCAATAGAATCATAGACATATTTGCCAACTTCTAGTACATGAGTATCACAGAGAGACTGTATCAAATGAGTTGTATATGGGGCCCCAAGTCCACGGTCCGTCACAGTCCGCCACAGTCCTCCCGATACCCCTGATAAGGGCATACGAGAGACCTTCCCACCACGGGTCTTGATCCAGCACCTACATCACAGGGAAAGCACACAATACATCTGCATCCCCCACCCGTTTCGCTTCTCCCTTTACAGCTGCCCATTTATCATGAGGATCTGGGGGATATAAATCAGGTTTCTTTTCTGGCTCCATGTCAAAAGGATCATCCAGGTCAGCATCAGAATTAACAGGCGTCAGAACTTCAGACGCAGCAACAGCAGTCTGATGAGCACGCACAGGCTCCTTCTTGGGGTCAATAGGGTCCGGGTCAAAAAGAGTGTCTTCATCACTGTCTTCAGTCTTTGCAGCCGCAGCGGCAACTGGCAGAGGCTCAGGGGTGGCCAGGGGTGGGGGGGACGGGACACTGGGTTCCATGATCTCACTTTTTGACTTTAACATCTCTAAAATAGTTCTCCAAATGACCAACAAATGTTTCACAGTGTCACTGCCCTCCGTGGCTGCGTCCCACAACTCAACTCGTGCACCACTCCACAGAGAGACCTCAGATACGGTAGACTCATCAGTCTCTGGACAATGCGTCTTCGACCACTTCAACATTAAATTTAAGTCTGTCTCTTTAAAGGTTGCCCCCTTCACTTTAAGGACTGAAAACATCCATAAAACAGAGACTTCTTCCTTAGCGATTTTTTCCCAAGTCCCAAGCTCAAAGGCTTCTCCAACCCCCTGGATTAAGTCCTTCTCCTTAATCCAGAGCAACAATCTTTTTAGCATAGCTTCATCATACGCTATCCCTCTCGCAGAGAGGATATGTCGGAAGAACTGAAGTACTGCATACTTATGTAGGCAATTAATAACTGTCCTCCTGGCGGCGAGCCAAGTAAAATCTTGCTCAGGCTCTCGGAACCGACGCTGCCAGCAGCGAAGCGTTCTTTGCCTTCCGAAGGCTTCATTCTTCGGAGCTTTCCCGATCCCTGCTGTCTTCCCAGCCTTTTGTTTTAACAGGGTATTATATATAGCTTGCCAAGGTTTACCATATTTCTTTGCAACTTTATCATCATTAATCGTTGTATCCCACAAAATATCCCCGAATATTCGCCATTCCGTTAAAGTATGTACAGTATGTGGATTAATAAAACAACCCAATGACTTAGCATAATCTAGTAAACTAAATAATTCCTTCTTATAATCTAAATCCGCCCCTTTAACTTTCAAAAAGTCCTCAAACAGTTTATATGCCGCTTGCCTTTCCATACGGTATTGTCAGCACTGTTGCAGCTTTTCCAAGGTTTTGGCGGCACGTAACAGCCTGATTCACCGTTGTGACATCAGGAGCCTCGAGACAAATCTTCTTGTCTTTTTTAGGCCACCCCTGCTGCGACGAGGTCTGTCCACTTCAGCTCCTTGTTCTGTACAAAGCCCCTGGGTCCCTGTTCGGGCGCCAAATGTCGCAAAGAGCTGGGAGACACGAGCATAACTTGCTTTAGAAGTCTCGTTTATTGCTAAGCAGCTGGATGCTTATATACCTTGCTTGCATGTTTATAGTTTGATTACAGAGATATTATTGGCTTATAGCTTTTGCATGTTACAAGATCATTGGTTTATAGCTTTTACAGGTTACAAGATTATTGGTTAAAGATACAGTAAAGGAATTCAGCAAAACAGGATACAAAATAGGATCAGGGATAAAGAGTCTGGTCAGTAAGATAAACATTAAGCAACTTGAAGGTCACAAACTTAATTATCGTTCTGCTTCTGCCACGGTTTATCTCCAGGGCACGCTCATCTTGCTCCCTTGTACTTTTCCATCTGAGATTTGCACCAGCTGCAGCGTATCACCATCTGCATGGCCTCTGCCACGCAGCCAGTCCTTTGCAAAGCTCTCCACAATTTATCATGAGGATCTGGGGGATATAAATCAGACACCTTTTCCAGATCAATAGGCCCCGGGTCAAAAGGACCATCCAGGTCAGCATCAGAATTATCAGGCATCAGAACCTCAGGAGCAGCAACAACAGCAGTCTGATTAATGTGCACAGGCTCCTTGGGGTCAATAGGGCCTGGATCCAAGGATCATCCTCATCTCTGTCCTCAGTCTTCGCAGCTGCAGCAGCAACTGGTGGAGGTTTGGGGGGGATGGGTGTGCAACGGGCTCCACGGTCTCTCTTTTTTTTTTTTTTTGACTTTAACATCTCTAAAATAGTTCTCCAAATGACTAACAAATTTTTCACAGTGTCATTGCCTTTTGTAACTTCATCTCACAGTTCCGCACCAATCTGTTCCACATGTTTTTACATCAAACGCTGTCTGTGGCTCTGGGGAATACCCTCTGTCCTTCTAAAGATCTAGTGGCAGTTGGTATCTCAGCTTGTTGTGGCGTCCCTGGGGTAGATTCCGGCGTAGATGGAGGCAGTGGTGGATATAAGGAAGGAGGGGGACGGAGGGAAATTCGTTTCCTCCTCCTCCCCTGATTCCTCAGTATCTTCGGTATTAGGTTGGAGAGTTTTTACTGCCACCTCGTGGTTGTTCCCCGGATCAGACTTACCTTTTAGTTTCACTTCAGGAGCTGTTGATTGTGATGGTTGAAGGGGGTTTATGATTCGGGCTTGTATCGGCGCCGGTCCGGGCACCGATATTGGGGAAAATAGTTCATTTGAAGCGGATTCTGTCCAAGAGGAATTCGGCAAAAGCGCAGCAAACGCAGACGCAGTGGCTGCCCTTTCACTTTTCATTTCTTCTAAAGTCTCTTTAATCAGTCGCCACAAGGTAGCTAATATATGAGCCTCCTTGGATCCCTTACTAATTTCTTCCCATAAAGCGGATCCAATCTGGTACCAAGTGTGTATCTCAAAAGCTGCACCCAGTCCCAAAATTAGTTCCCGGTCCTTTGACCATTTTAAAAGGGCTTTTAAGGTACTGTCGTGGTTTTAAAAAAAGTCATCCATAAATCACACAGTCACTCTCTCACTCCACCCCTTCTTGCTATCCCCCTACTCCTGGAGGGATGGAGAGGAGAATCGAAAAGAATGCAACTCCCACAGGTTGAGATAAGAACAGTTTAGTAACTAAGGTATAACACAAATCACTACTGCTACCACCAATAATAATAATGATGATAAAGGAAATAACAAGGGGAAAGAATACAACACCTCAACACAGCCGACCAAAAACTCGCCCCACACCGCCAGCCGAGCACCGACGGATACCTCGTCCAACCCTGCAGTGAAATAGCCCTTCCGGGTAACTCTCCCTTACATCCTGGGCATGACGTGCTGTGGTACGGAATACCTCTTTGGCTAGCTTGGGTCAGGTGTCCTGTCTCTGCTTTCTCCTGGCCTCCCCTCCTACCTGGCAGAGCATGAGGCTCAGAAAGCCCTTGGTCAGACCAAACATCTAAGCAGCAACTGAAAACATTGGCGTTATCAGCACTGTTCCTAGGCCAAAAAATCAAAACACAGTGCTGCACCAGCTACTAAGAAGGAGAAAAATAACTGCTACTGCTGAACCCAGGACAGGTACCATCATAGAATCATAGAATTATAGAATAGTTAGGTTTGGAAAGGACCTCAAGATTATCTAGTTCCAACCCCCCTGCCATGGACAGGGACACCTCACACTAAACCATCCCACCCAAGGATTCATCCAACCTGGCACTGAACACTGCCAGGGATGGAGCACTCACAACCTCCCTGGGCAACTGATTCCAGTGTCTCACCACCCTAACAGGAAAGAATTTCCTCCTTATATCCAGTCTAAACTTCCCCTGTTTAAGTTTTAACCCGTTATCCCTTGTCCTGTCACTACAGTCCCTGACGAAGAGTCCCTCCCCAGCATCCCTATAGGCCCCCTTCAGGTACTGGAAGGCTGCTATGAGGTCTCCATGCAGCCTTCTCTTCTCCAGGCTCAACAGCCCCAACTTTCTCAGCTTATCTTCATATGGGAGGTGCTTCAGTCCCCTGATCATCCTCATGGCCCTCCTTTGGACTTGGTCCAACAGTTCCATGTCTTTTTTATGTTGAGAACACCAGAACTGTTCACAAAACTCCAAGGGAGGTCTCACGAGAGCAGAGGGGAAGAGTTACCTCCTTCAACCTGCTGGTCACACTCCTTTTGATGCAGCTAAGGATATGTTTGGCTTTCTGGACTGCGAGCGCACACTGCCGGCCCATGTTCATTTTCTCATCGACCAGCACCCCCAAGTCCCTCTCCGCAGGGCCGCTCTGAATCTCTTCTTTGCCCAATCTGTAGCCGTGCCTGGGATTGCTCCGACCCAGGTGTAGGACCTTGCACTTGTCGTGGTTGAACTTCATAAGGTTGGCATCAGCCCACCTCACAAGCGTGTCAAGGTCCCTCTGGATGGCATCCCTTCCCTCCAGCATATCAACAGGACCACACAGCTTGGTGTCATCGGCAAACTTGCTGAGGGCGCACTCAATCCCACTGTCCATGTCAGCGACAAAGATGTTAAACAAGACCGATCCCAACACCGATCCCTGAGGGACACCACTTGTTACCGGTCTCCAGCCGGACATCGAGCCATTGACCACAACTCTTTGTGTGCGGCCATCCAGCCAGTTCTTTATCCACCGAGTGGTCCATCCATCGAATTGATATCTCTCCAATTTAGAGAGAAGGATGTTGTGCGGGACAGTGTCAAACGCTTTGCACAAGTCCAGGTAGATGACATCAACTGCTTTACCCTTGTCTATCAGATCTGTAGCCCCATCATAGAAGGCCACCAGATTGGTCAGGCAGGATTTCCCCTTAGTGAAGCCATGCTGGCTGTCACCAAGCACCTTGTTTTTTATGTGCCTTAGCATGTTGTCCAGGAGAATGTGCTCCAAGATTTTACCAGGCACAGAGGTGAGACTGACTGGTCTGTAATTCCCCGGGTCTTCCATTTTCCCCTTCTTGAAAATGGGGGCTTTATTTCCTCGAACCATATCCTTTCCTACAGCGGGCCCAAGGTCTTCATTCTCACAGTCCCTGCGTTTACCTTCTAAAACTTGGGTGGTGCAGTCAGAGCTTTTGCCAGTGAAGACAGTGAAGTCAAAGAAGTCATTCAGAACCTCAGCCTTCCCCAAATCCTGTGCAGACAGTTCTCCCGAGAGCTTCCTCAGGGGGCCTATGTTGTCCCTAGTCTGTTTTTTTGTTTGCTACGTACCTGTAGAATCCCTTCCTGTTATCCTTAACATCCCAGGCTAGGTTTAATTCTAACTGGGCCTTAGCCTTCCCAACCTGGTCCCTAGCTTCCCGGACAACATCCCTGTACTCTACCCGGGCCGCCTGTCCTTGCTTCCATTTTTTATAAGCCTCTTTTTTCCTTTGAATTTTCCTCAGCAGCTCCTTATCCATCCAAGGAGGTCTCCTGGCCCTCCTGCTGCACTTCCTTCTAGTTGGGATGCAGCACTCCTGAGCTTGTAGCAGGTGATCCTTGAATATCACCCAACAGTCTTGGGCCCCTCTGCCCTCCAGGGCTATATCCCATGGAACCTTACTAAGCAGGCTCCTGAAGAGGCCAAAGTCTGCTCTTTTGAAGTCCAGGGCAGTGAGCTTGCTGCACGCTCTTCTCACTGTCCTGGGGATCTCAAATTCGACCATCTCGTGATCGCTGCATCCAAGGCTGCCCTGGAGTACCACATTCTCAACAAGCCCTTCCCTGTTGGTGAGCACAAGGTCAAGCATGGCACCTCTCCTTGTCGGCTCCTCTATTACTTGCAGAAGGAAGTTGTCTTCCACACAATCGAGGAACCTCCTGGATTGCTTGTGCCATGCAGTGCCATCGTTCCAACAGATGTCAGGGTGGTTGAAATCCCCCATGAGAACAAGGGCCTGCGAGCGTGAGGCTTTTCCTATCTGTCTGTAGAGTGCTTCATCCACAGGTTCTCCTTGATCAGGTGGCCTGTAACAGATCCCCACAGTAATGTCTCCCATCACTGTTCTCCCTTTAACCCTGACCCACAAACTCTCTTTTAACTGCTCACCTGTCCCCAGAGTTACATAATCTCCAGTCTATCCCTAACATAAAGGGCAACTCCCTCTCCCCGCCTGCCAGGCCTGTCTTTTCTTAGGAGCCTGTAACCCTCCATTCCAACACTCCAGTCATAGGAGCCATCCCACCATGTTTCTGTGATGCCTATTATATCATACCCCCGTAGACATGCACACAACTCTAATTCCTCTTGTTTGTTGCCCATGCTATGGGCGTTTGTATAGAGGCATCTGAGCCAAGCTGCAATTGAAGCCGACTCGTTGGCTGGAGCAGCTGGAATATATCTACATTGTTCCGAGCATTTATTATAGGTGCTGGCAACTGTCTGGGTGTGTTGAGATGGAATGATGACCCCTCCCCCAACACATCTAGTTTAAAGCCTCCTTGACCAGTCTGGCAAGCCTCCTACCAAAACTGCTCTTCCCCTTCTTTATCATCAGACCAGCTCCACCAGCCCCCAGTAGACCTGGCCTACTAACTTTATTCCTACGTTCAAGACACCCAAACCCCTGACTATGACACCACCCTTTTAACCATCTATTGGCCTGGCCAATTCTCCTAGCTTTTTCTTGGTCCTCCCCTGTGTCCTGGAGAATTGACGAAAAGACTATCTGAGCTCCAGAGCCCCTAACCACCTCTCCCAGGGCTCTATAGTCTTTCTTTATGGTCCTCAGTCTACTACTATCTATATCCCTAGCACCCACATGGATCACCAGGAGCGGGTAATAGTCCGTGGAACATACTAGAGCAGGCAACCTCTCTTTAACATCTCTGATCCCTGCGCCTGGTAGGCAGCACACCTCCCTCGAGATGGGGTCAGGCCGACAGACGAGTGCTTCCGTCCCTTTCAAAGTAGAGTCCCCTATTACTACTGATACAGGGTTAATAAATGTACAAGGGAACAATACAGGGTATTGTATAAGAGTTAGAAGAATTCCTTGCTTAAACAAAAGTATTGTCTGTTGTAAACACCTATCATGCTTACTAAACAGAACAAGGCACAAACTACTGATAAGACAGAGGCCTGATTCTACTGATAAGCAACTATTGACAAGGAAATGCGAATGTCTGGGTCTGTTGATAAGGGGGAGAAGCTGATGATTTATGGATGAGGTACCGACTAAACCCTAAAGCCATGTGCAAAGATTAAAAGGTGAAAAGTTTAAGAAGAGGAAGACTCATTTGCTTCATCTTGAGGACCCCTGCCCACAGGAGGAAGACTCATTTACTTCATCTTGAGACCCCTGCCCATGACCAGAGGGGGCACTGCGCAGGCGCAAAGGACCTTCTAGCTCATTATAATACGAAGCGGGGACAGATACTAAATATGTATAGGCGTATCAGTAATCTAATGCATATGTATGCCTTAAGGGAATAAATGTAAAGGAAAAACGACCCTGGGTGTGCATACTTTGGAGGAATGATCCCCATGCACCTCAGCGCTGAATAAAGCATACCTACTTTACAACTTTAACGAGTTGTGGAGTCAATCCGCGTATCAATTTGGCGAGCCAGCCAGGAGACCTCTGTTTGGCTGCAGGATCGGGTGAGGAGCGGACATCCTAGGCGCCCCAGGCTGCTTGCCTGGAGGAGCTCCGCTTCTCATCCGCTCACTGCGGGGACAGACAACAACCTGTGCCGGCTGCGGAGAAACGGTATGCTTGAAATTTAGGTACTTGAGGGGGCCTGTAAGGCGTACGCGTGGCCCGGGGCTGCTGGTAAGGCGTGCAGAGACGTCTGGTGCATAGCGGAGTTCCCCTTGGCAGGTAGGGCTTGCAAGCTGGGGGCTCATCGACCGATAGCGCGGCTGCGAGCGATCCTGAAGGCGGATCGGGCGAGCCCGGGTTTTCGCTGCATCCCAAGTTTTGGGAGCCAGGACGGACCTGCTAATGACTGTGTAGGAAGCAGGAGAAGGGTAGGCGAACCCACCAGGTCTCCGCTGCATCCCAGGTTTTGGGAGCCAGGACGGACCTGCTAATGACCGTGTAGGAAGCAGGAGAAGGGTAAGCGGAACCATAGTGTGAGTGTGTGGGATCCCATGTGTTTCTGTGTGACTGAGACGTAGCGTAGCTACGAAGCGAGTGTGGAGTCCTAATCCGCGGTTCCGTGTCTCCGCGAGGGGAGCGGCCGGAGACCGACGAAGCGTTTATGTTTTTCTGTCCTGTGTCTTGTCTGTGTATAACCATCAAGCAGCTCAGAAAGCGGGGGAAGGTCCGGCTACCCCTCCCTCAGTGGATAACTTTACGAAATACAAGGGCAAGGGAATTCCCTATGTGCCTTGTGGGAGTGCAACTGTATGTGACGGGTGGCATTCCACGTGGATATTGTGGCTGTGTGCCCTGTGGGAGTATGTGCCTTGTGGGAGTGTAACTGTATGTGATGGGTGGCATTTCACGTGGATATTGTGGCAGTGCTTTTAGTATGTATCCCACTTTTATAGCCACTCAGGGTAGTGGGGCAGATACTGCTCGGGGTGTCTTATGAAACGCTGGTGGGTTTGTGGAGAAAAGCCACAAAATCCTGGCGGACTTCCGGGAAGTTAGAAAGGAAAACTGAGAAAGGGTTTATAAAAGGTATCAAAGAAAATTTGAGAAGATGTGGTTACAAAGGAGAAAATAAAATGGGAATACAACAATTAATGTCTCTCTTTTGGGGACAATCAACGGGGGATATTAGGAAAAACTTCATAACCTGACATATGAGTGCATAATAAGTTTTGAACAGTGGAACCTGCTGTGGATACTAGGGCAGTGTAAATTTTGCTGGAACTGAAACTATGTTCTAATGACAGGGGAGTTGATCTGCAGAACCCAGAGATACTATCGTACTGAATCCCCTGAGAATATCATTAAACTTGTGTGTAGGTGCTCTCATATTTTAAGTGCATTTGCAGAGCACTGGGAAAGAGAAGCTATAGAGATTTGTAAGAGATTGTTTGAAATGGGAGCCGGTCAAAACAAGGGAATTCTGAAGAAAAGCCCATTGGGTTACATTTTGGCACATTGGAAAGAACTGGGAGGTTCTTCTGGGGGCTCGGTAAACAAGAAAACATTGGTAAAATATTGTAACCAATGGTGGCCTTTATATACTTTGGAAAATCAGGAAAAATGGCCTAAAAATGGAACTCTGAATTCTAATACATTTTTTACAATTTATGTTGGTTTTGAGGTGGCCAAGAAAATGCGATGAAGTAATGTATGCAGATATGTTTCACTTTAAGAAAGCACCTGGAGTGGCAGACAGAATGTGAAATTAATATAACTCTGCCAGATCCCTAATTTTGGTTTTGGAAAAGGACAGGGAAAACCAGAAAGCTAAGCTGGAGAGATGTTGTTCAGCCTGTGATATTGGGACAGTCATCAAGAAAATTATGTATCACAGGTACCCCCAAGAGGAGCACCCTCTGCCTCTGTCCTATCAGGTATTGATAAGGAGGAGGAAATTGCCATCACTGGCAACAAGCAGCACATTCACATTCAGAGTTAAGAAGGGGTTAAACCAGAAGTGCTGTTGCAGAGGCAGGCATCTGTAACCCCTGCAGAGCAGAGTGAGCACCTGTGAAAAATAATAAATAAATAAATAAGGGAAAACCAAGGGGGAAAGGAGGGGAGCTCCCGCAGTTCCTGTGTTTGAGCATGGGATGGGTGCTGGGGCAGACAGACATGTTGACAGACGGGACTGAAGGGTTGATGAATAAATGTGGATGGGAGTGAAGGAGGAAGTATGGAAAGTGTACAGGAATTGGAAATAGGTAGAAAAGAAAAAGCTGGGTCGTGCTACAGCCACGGCTGCGCTGGTTGCTTTGAAACTGGTGGAGGACGAACGTCGGACAGAAGTGGGGGAGTGACCTCCTCTTCTGTGGAACCGGATCGGTGTGAGTGCTATGAGGAGTTTGGACGCTGGGAGTGAGACTGCCCTGGTGGGAGTGCCATGGGGTGGCTCAGGTGACTGAATTGGAACTAGGCTGACGGGAACCAGGGGAATCTTCCCTAGCAGATCCACTGGTTATAATGGAGCTAGGGGACAAAAGGAAAAAAAAAAAAAAGGAAATGGAATTTTTGGTTGATACGGGCACAACGTATTCAGTTTTAAACAAAGCTTTAATGCCTTTGGGGACGATTATATGATGATAAAAGGGGCAACTGGCCAAGGTGAAAAGGCTTATTTTTGTAAACTATTAAAATATCAATTGGGAAAACAATGGGGCATCCATAAGTTTTTGTATATGCCTAACTCCCCAAAAGCTTTTTTGGAGAGAGATTTGTTAGAACACTTGGGAGCGACCATTACTTTCGAAGGAGGCGAGATCACTTTAAAAGTAAAGGACCAACAGTATATAGAGATGTTAAAGTTTAATTTTGATCACTAATCATATCGAGGGAGAAGTCAGATTGAAGATATACTGGATCAGGTATTCCCAGGGGTATGGACTACAAACATACCTGGAAAGGCCAAAAATGCACCCCCCGATACAGATAAGCTCAAGGAGAGAAAACAGCCTGTCAGGATTAAACAATACCCCCTGAAGAGGGAAGATAGGGAAGGAATTTTTTCCAAATGACTGAGAATTTCCTACAGCTAGGACTGCTAAAAGAGTGCCAATCTGATTTTAACACCCCTATTTTACCTGTTTGTAAACCTTATGGGTAATACCGGGTGGTACAGGACTTATGGGCTGTTAACAAAATAACTACCCTGTAATAGTAAATTCATACACTTTGCTAACATGCTTAACATCAGAGCTAACTTGATTTACTATTCTAGATTTGAAGGATGCTTTCTTTTGCCTCCCTCTCCAGGAAGCCAGCCAGAAAATCTTTGCATTTGAATGGAAAACCCCCAAGAGTAGGTGAAAAATCCAGCTCATGTGAATGGTGTTGCCTCAGGGATTTAAGAACAGTCCCACCCTGTTTGGAGAACAACTTTCAAAAGACTTAGAGTCCTGGGAAGCCCCACCGGAAGAAGAGAAGTTACTGCAGTACATAGATGACATCCTAATAGCTACCCAGACAGAAAAGGCCTGTGTGGCCTGGACAGTATAACAGGATGGTGTAGATTGTGGATCTACCATCATGGACTAATTGTTAAGCCTCTATATGCACTACAACAAGAATCTTCAGTGACAAGAGAAGCGACTTGAGCCTTCCGCCAATTAAAAACGCCTTGAGGTCGGCACCAGCCTTAGGACTCCCAGATGTGAGTAAACCATTCTTTCTTTTCTCCCATAAGAAACAAGAAATTACTAGCACAGGACTTGGGCCTGTAAGCAATTGGACTCTGCAGCTAAAGGATGGCCTGGATGCCTCAGGGCCGTTGCAGCAGTTGTACTAACCTTGGGCCAGAAAATGACTGTGCTGGTGTCCCATACAGTGTCTGCAGTGCTGAAAGTGAAAGGTGGGCACTGGCTTTCCCCACAAAGGTTTCTGAAATATCAAGCCATCATGGTGGAGCAAGCCTCAGCAGAGACTACTGAGGCCACATATTCCAGTCGTCCGGATCTGAAAGATACCCCTTTAGACGACGTAGAAACCTGGTTTACTGGGAACAGCTATGTCATCAGTAGAAAACGACATGCTGAAAAACATAAATGTCTATACAGACTCAAGATATGTATTCGGAGTTGTGCATGCACATGGTACCATTTAGAAGGAGAGGACTGTTGAATTCACAAGGAAAAAAACGTTAAACATGCACAAGAAATACTGAGACTGTTGGAAGAGGTCCAGCTACCTGAGAAGGTGACAATTATGCACATCAAGGCACACCAGAAGGTGAGCTCAGAATTGGAGGAGGGAAATGAGCTGGCGGACAGAGAGGCAAAAGAAGCTGCAAAAGGTGAGATAACAATTGAAGGAGCTTTAATTCCTGATGGGAAAATTTCTCTACAAGGTAAGCCAAACTATAATAAAGAAGATCAGAAATTAATTATAGGTCAAGATGAAGGGTGGGCTAGTACACCACAGGGAAAGATAATTGTTCCCTCATCTTCGTTATGGTCCTTAGTAAAGAATGCACATCAAAACACAATGGGGAGTCAATATAAATATTTGATAAGCAAAATTATGGCTATAACTCTGTATGCTATTATTCAACAGGTAACTCACCAGTGTAATCTCTGCCTCCAAACAAACCCCAAAAGTAATCCTAAACCCAAAATGGGTCAAACTGGGAGGGACAACAAACCAGGACAACAGTGGCAGATCAACTTTACAGAACTGCCAAGAAAAGGGGGGTATAGATATTTGTTGGCACTAACGGATATCTTTTCAGATTGGCCAGAAGCCTTTCCAACTAGAACTGTGAAGGCCTGAGAAGAAACGCAATTGATACTAAGAACATATGCCTTGATACAGAACAAGGCACTTCTCATTTTGAAATCCATCCAGACATTACTCAAAGGACTGTACTTGTATATATTGTACTTGTATATATTGTGTATGTGTGTGCTTAAGAACTGCTTGTGCTTTTGTGAGAATAGATAATGATAATGAAATCATGACTGTTAAGAATCATTCTAATTTTGTTTTTATAATTTTACTAAGATCACTGGGTGTGACTTTGCATATTCAGCACCAGTTATATCCCACCAACTGATAAAATCCAGACCTGATAAGAGGGGTCCAGGAAAACAGGCATCCATCATAATATGGAAGAAATAAGCAGAGTCCTACTAAGGGTAGGGCCAGATACAAGCCACCACTGGTGAAATGTACCTTTGGGATGACCACCAACTGCAACTGGCATACTGAATACGTTGTGTCACCCCATTATTGTTCTTCTAATGTTAGTTAGTATTCGTTTCATATTGTCGATTGAATTATTTGTTTGGAACTGGCCAATGTTACGACACATAATGATTTTGAACTCTCTATCAAATACACATAATAAGGTGCTGAGAGATACCTTCTGCAAGAATTGGTTGAAAGAGGAACTTGTCTGAAGAGTAAAAGAATTTACTCACTTTATAGAAAAGGGGGGATTGATACAGGGTTAATAAATGTACAAGGGAACAATACAGGGTATTGTATAAGAGTTAGAAGAATTCCTTGCTTAAACAAAAGTATTGTCTGTTGTAAACACCTATCATGCTTACTAAACAGAACAAGGCACAAACTACTGATAAGGGGAGGAGACAGAGGCCTGATTCTACTGATAAGCAACTATTGACAAGGAAATGCGAATGTCTGGGTCTGTTGATAAGGGGGAGAAGCTGATGATTTATGGATGAGGTACCGACTAAACCCTAAAGCCATGCGCAAAGATTAAAAGGTGAAAAGTTTAAGAAGAGGAAGACTCATTTGCTTCATCTTGAGGACCCCTGCTGTCGTGGTTTGAACCCAACCACAAACCTCGTCCACTCACTCCCCCCCTTCTTGCCCTCCCCCTGCTTCTGGAGGGACGGAGAGGAGAATCGAAAAGAATGAAACTCCCACGGGTTGAGATAAGAACAGCCCAGTAACTAAGGTATAACACAAATCACTGCTGCTACCACCAATAATAATAATGATAAAGGAAATAACAAGAGGAAAGAATACAACACCTCAACACCAGCCGACCAATAACTCACCCCACTCCCCCCAGCCGAGCACCAACCGATACCTCCTCCAACCCTGCAGTCCCAACCCTTCCGGGTAACTCCCCGTTACATCCTGGGCATGACGTGCTGTGGTATGGAATACCTCTTTGGCTAGTTTGGGTCAGGTGTCCTGTCTCTGCTTCCTCCCGGCCTCCCCTCCTCCCTGGCAGAGCATGAGGCTCAGAAAGTCCTTGGCCAGACCAAACATTCGAGCAGCAACTGAAAACATCGGCGTTATCAGCGCTGCTCCAAGGCCAAAAGATCAAAACACAGCACTGTACTAGCTCCTAAGAAGGAGAAAAATGACTGCTGCTGCTCAACCCAGGACATTATCCACCCCTTATTCCATACCATTCACGTCATGCTCAGATCCCACATCTTCAATATGCCATCACTCTTACATATATATATACATCTACATACACACAGAGAAAAAGATCATTTCTTAGTGCATGGACCTATAAAGCTGCTGAGTCCATCTGGTCCATGATGTCAGGCGCCATCTCTTGTAACAGTCTCTCAGAGCAGGAGAGGCTGTGTGCAGTGTTCACACTCGTGAATCACCTGGGCAATAGTGTCCATTGCTAAGTCCACCCCTCGATCATGAGTCCATCTCTATGTTGCATCTCTGCCCTGATGGCCTGAAGTGTCATGGCCCACCAGGCTCGAATAATTCACTGTCCCCTTCAGCAGTTTCTGCAGCTTGTTGCTGGGGACTCCATAGAGCTGCCTTCCATCTCCGACGCTTCCAAAGCACTGGAGGGGCCCAGTGGACCAGGTACTCGCTCATACTGTCCCACACACACTGCCACTCATGGCTGTCCAGCCTTGGGGAAGATCTCCTGGTCCTCCCATATTGTTGTCTAACCCCAGTCAAGAAGCAAACCTGAGTCTGCTTGACTTCTGAGATCAGACAAAATGGCCGTGGGTAGAACACACTCTGTGTGTGTGCCAACATGCTGACCCCCATCACAATCAGCAGGCAGGTCCCAAGGGTACCCAGAGGCCATTCAAACCCTTCAGAACTCTCCAATGACGCTGCTGTACTTGTCCCTGGGGCTGGTGCAGCTGCTGTGCCTGCCGGCTCTCCCACCACCGGCTTCTCTCTTCCTGGGTGCAGCTCTTCCTGCTCTGCCTTGCTGGGAAATGCTGCCTGGGCTCCTGCATCCTCCTGCGGCTCGGCGGGCGGCTGCCGGGGGATGCTCTCGGCCGCCACGAGGCTCGGCTCCTCCGGGGGGCTCGGCTCCTCCGCGGGGCTCGGCTCCTCCGGGGGGCTCGGCTCCTCCGCGGGGCTCGGCTCCTCCGCGGGGCTCGGCTCCTCCGCGGGGCTCGGCTCCTCCGCGGGGCTCGGCTCCTCCGCGGGGCTCGGCTCCTCCGCGGGGCTCGGCTCCTCCGCGGGGCTCGGCTCCTCCGCGGGGCTCGGCTCCTCCGCGGGGCTCGGCTCCTCCGCGGGGCTCGGCTCCTCCGCGGCCTCCTCCCGCTGCTCAGCAGCCGCCTTCCTCCCGGGCTCGGGCCCCGCTCCCGCCGCCGCCTGCTCCCCGGGGCCGCTCTCCCGGGCCGCTTCGGCCGCCGCCGGCTCCCGGGGCCGCTCCCCCTCAGCTCCCCGCAGCTTCACAAAGACGGAGGCGAGGAGAAGGGCCAGGGCGGTGAAGAGCAGCGGGACGGCCGGGTACAAGTCCACGGCCACGTCCATCTCTCCCTGCTGCCGGAGCCCAACCGTATTACAAGCCATTGCCATAAAGTACAGCGAAACAAAAACCTTAGCCCAAGCCCCACACTTGATAAACACTACCACAGGGAATACCAGCTCTAAGTAATGTACTACCTTCTGAAGCTCTGAGAGCAAGAGAAACAACTTTGAGAGCCAATAAATCAGCACTGTGACGACTATTAATCTGATCATCTCTGTCGTTATCTCAACCCTTTGTGCCCCACGTTGGGCGCCAAAAAGAACTGTCGTGGTTTGAACCCAACCACAAACCACGTCCACTCACTCCCCCCCCTTCTTGCCCTCCCCCTGCTTCTGGAGGGACGGAGAGGAGAATCGAAAAGAATGAAACTCCCACGGGTTGAGATAAGAACAGCCCAGTAACTAAGGTATAACACAAATCACTGCTGCTACCACCAATAATAATAATGATAAAGGAAATAACAAGAGGAAAGAATACAACACCTCAACACCAGCCGACCAATAACTCACCCCACTCCCCCCAGCCGAGCACCGACCGATACCTCCTCCAACCCTGCAGTCCCAACCCTTCCGGGTAACTCCCCGTTACATCCTGGGCATGACGTGCTGTGGTATGGAATACCTCTTTGGCTAGTTTGGGTCAGGTGTCCTGTCTCTGCTTCCTCCCGGCCTCCCCTCCTCCCTGGCAGAGCATGAGGCTCAGAAAGTCCTTGGCCAGACCAAACATTCGAGCAGCAACTGAAAACATCGGCGTTATCAGCGCTGCTCCAAGGCCAAAAGATCAAAACACAGCACTGTACTAGCTCCTAAGAAGGAGAAAAATGACTGCTGCTGCTCAACCCAGGACACCTGCCCACAGGAGGAAGACTCATTTACTTCATCTTGAGACCCCTGCCCATGACCAGAGGGGGCACTGCGCAGGCACAAAGGACCTTCTAGCTCATTATAATACGAAGCGGGGACAGATACTAAATATGTATAGGCGTATCAGTAATCTAATGCATATGTATGCCTTAAGGGAATAAATGTAAAGGAAAAACGACCCTGGGTGTGCATACTTTGGAGGAATGATCCCCATGCACCTCAGCGCTGAATAAAGCATACCTACTTTACAACTTAAACGAGTTGTGGAGTCAATCCACGTATCACTACAACCAGCCCCTTTTTCTTTGTAGCACCACTAGAGATTTTTACCTGTGCATCATCCGGTTGTTTGTGGTGCGTTTCCTCGTTAACCTCCTTAGGAGGAAGCCCCTTGCCTTTAATTATCCTTTTCTTCCTTCTTTTGTTATTTTTCTTTGTCACTAATTCCCAATTTCCCGGGTTGGTGGCCTCCTTCTTTCCTTCATGAGCTGGAGGGGAAGCTTGAGGCCCCTGCACAGTTTGGGGCTGGAGCAAGCAGCCCTGCTTCCTCTCAGCTAGCCTGACATCTTGAAGCCCGCTAATAGCATTCCGCAGCTCAGCCACCTGCTGCAGGAGGACCTCCACTATGGAGCATAGAGTGCAGCCCTGCCCATCATGCACCTTTCCCTCACACGACCAGTGCAGGCACCCTCCAAACTCCGAGCCCTGCACAGCAGCCTCCCCTGTCATCTGCTCTGTCTGGGTGCCTACGCTGGCCACCGCCGAGGCAGCCAGGGCAGAGCTCCCAGACCAGGCCCTGGTCATACGACAGGTGCTCACCATCCCGCTCGCCTACCTGCGCAAACTGCCTCGCCGCGCTCCTGGTAGCTCGCGCTCCCTGGGGCAGGTTTTTAACCACTCAGAAATGGTGCCGTTGCTCCTGGCTCCGCCCCCTGTGTGTCAGCTGCTCGCGTCAGCTGAGCTGCCGGCTCCTGGGCAGGTCCTGTCGGGGACTTGAGGCTCCCTCGGTAGCTCTCGCCGCTCTGAGTTGAGGCTCCTGGACGCTGATCTCTCCCCCGCTCCGGTGTTGAAGGCGTCCTCTCTCGAGCTACTCACCTCAGCAGTGATGATCATCATATGTTAGTCCTCTCTTAGAAAGGATATGTTGGAGGAGCTTTACTACCTCCGCCTCTTCTTTCAACAGTGAGATTCCCATCTCCTCCCCAACAGCTCACCACTCTTAGATGAGATTCCTTCTCAGTTGTAACGCTTCCCTTTCTGTGTAGATACCTCAGAGTGCACTCTGTTTCTTCAGTTGCCGGGACAGCAACCCCTTCGGTCGGCTTTTCCGCTCCCCTCCTCTTCCAGCTGTCTTCTTCGCTCAGTCAAGCAACAACAAGAGGGTCCCTGTTCGGGCGCCATTTGCGTAAGATCAACGGTCAGAACACTGATTAATGTAATCAGAAAATGACCTTTATTCACTTCAGAGCACTGCCTTTTATAGCTTCCAAGCTTTGTCACGTGCTTAAGATTTATAATGACTGGTTTCTACACATAATGCAAAGGCAGCTGATTGTTTCCTTCTTCAGAATCTGGAAGCCACCTACTCATACGGGGACTCTGTTACAATATGTGGATGACCTATTAATCGTTACTGAAACAAAGGAAGAATGTATCCAGTGGACGGTGGAATTATTAAATTTTCTGGGACTGAATGGTTACTGGGTATCCAAACAAAAGGCCCAACTAATTCAAACATGAGTTTCCTACCTAGGATATAAAATAACAGGAGGACAGAGAGAACTTGGAACCGCTAGAAAAGAAGCCACCCTTGTGGAACAGGATGATATAGAAATTGTGGTCACTAATGTTGTGAATCCAGCATCCTTTTTGCAGGAACAATCGACAGAACCACTAACACACGGATGCTTGGCAACTATAGAGACTCTATATTCAAGCCAACCGGACTTAATAAAGACGATGTGATAAACACATAAAAGTATTGGCTTTCACAAATCATAGGTGTGGTTATGTGGATATAACTGTATGAGTTTATAATAACAGAAACAAAGCTCACTAGAGACACAAGATTAGACAACAAGTTAAAAAGGGCCAGAACTCTTGAGCAAAATGGAGTCACATAGTAAAAGAATCTGTAAAGGTAAAGGAAAGGGGGGGGGGGGGGGGGATGTTGATATAAGAAAAGCTAGTGTCTGGAAAACAGAGTTCATGTACTTTTTAGCTTAACATAGGTTGTAGAATAATGTATGTGAATAATGCAATAGTGAAAATATATAAACCTGTAACAAATACTAATCACTCGTGCCTCTGGCTCCGGTCATATGCCCAGCGCTGTTGCTTTTGCTTTATTGACTTTGTCCCTCAATAAAACCGCTCGTTTAGAGGAGTGAGTTCGTATTTCACAGACGACAATAAAGAATACCTGCTTGTCAACTTGAAAACTTTGTTGGCGAGTTTGTTCCTGGAGTTTTCTCCGAATCAAGGCGTGTACTACGTTTTCTCAGCTCCCAAACGCGCCCGGCGTGGAAGGTTAGGGGATCCGCGAGCGGTGCGTAAGCACTCTGCCACTGCGGCTGCGCGCCTGTGGGTCACTCAAACCTGCTCTGTCGCGTCTCCTTTCCCGATCAACCGCCCCTAGTGATCGCGTAGGGCAGACAGCACCACCGATCCGACTCCATTGCCCTTCTTCTTGAGTCTTTTTTTTTTTTTTTAATTTCTCTTTCCTCATTTTTTTCCACCGTGGGCAGTCGATTGGCGCCTCAATCCACCAATCGGCGTCTCGGGACAGCCCTCGAAGCCCGCTGCCCAGTCCTCGGCCGCTTTTTATCAAGTGACGGGCAGCAGAACTAATACACTTCCTCCCCGCCCACCACTGGGGCGGGGCACGGTAGGAGCCAATGGGGGTGGGCAGCTCCGTAGGGGAAGGCAGCACTGAGGTGGGAGGGTGGCCGTGCAGCTTGGTGAGAAAAAGCTTGGTTTCCTTGTGCTTTGGGTGGGTGTTTTGGGTGTGTTGCTGGCGGGGTATATAGTGTGGTCGTCCCTCGGGAAGGGGGGCTCCGTCGGCTGGATATGGGCTGGGGGAGCCGGGCCGGGTTTGGTTTGGTTTGGTTTGGTCTGGTCTGGTCTGGGTTGGCTGGGCCTGGCTTAGGTCGGTTCGATCCCGACCTTCCCCCCTACTTGTGGTGGGATGCGGCCGGCACTGAGGGCGGCTGGCGGCCACGGTGGGTGTGTGGGCGGGCCGGCCGGCCGGCTTTGGCAGCGGTTGGGGGCTGAGGGGCATCTCGGCGGAAGGAAATGCCCGCGGGGAGTGGCTTTTGTCGGCCGGTGGGGTGGGATGGGATGTTACTTCCTCGCCGTCCACACGCTTGAATAGCGTCCGACGCGGAGTGGTGAGGGGTGTCAGTGGGCGGCTTGTACCCTCCGGGTGGGTGTGCATGGAAAAAAACCCTAACAAACGGTTTCTTTTTTGGTTTTTTGTTTTTTGCCCCCCCTTTTTTTTTTTTGCAAGACTGGGTGTGCGGAGCTTCGTGCTGGGGTGGTGGAGAAAGTTAAGAGTGTTTAGTAGGAGTTAAGTGTTTAGGACTGCAAGGCTTTGGTTCGGCCAGTACCCTTTTTTCTATTCCTCTCCTAGTCCAAAGCTACGGATGTGAAATAAATGATGCTTATATGAGATATACATGCGAATTGAGATTAGTAGTTTTCTTCATGGCACTAGTTTGAATGCTACAGCTGTCTATGCATTGCAAGATGTAAACAGATATTATCTGTTGTTTCATCTGTCTGGATAAGTACATAGGAGAAACTCTGTTGTGATAAATGCAAGTATTTGTTGTTACTTCAGAGCTATAAAATTCCTATTTGTAATTTTTTTGTGTGGCGGGGAAGAGGAAAAAATGTGACGTAGTTGATTGTTCTGCAGTTATGTGGGTTGTGTCATGGGCTATACCTGAAGTCACTGAAATAATGAACAAAAGTGTTTGAAGATCCAGCTTTCTTTATGTGTGAAACTGTGTGTATGATAATCCTGGAGAAGAATTTCTCAACTTTCCTGAGGTGGTCTGATAAAAAGAATAACACAACTGAAAAAATGAGGTTAAGAAAAATTGGACTCTTAAGTGATCTCCTTTTCTACCTGGAAGCTAGATTCACAAACAAAATCAAATAAACTTGAATTACACAGTAAATCTCCAAATGGAAGGCCCTCCTGGGTCCTTTTCCATCTTCCTGTTCCACTTGATCTTTCGGAAGTGTTGCTCACCAGTTGATATATTTGAGCTCAAAAATATCTCTGTTACTAAGAGTAACTTAAAACCAAAGCAAAATAATTATTAAAAAAAAAGTCCCAGCAAAACTTGTTTTCATCTCTCTAATCCCTTTCCCACAAGAGTACTGGGAGAGCAGGCTTTATAGTAGGTTCTGGATAACAATGAATCTGAGGTCTGCTTGAGACTGAAGAGAATGCCCAAGTGTTATGTAAAGAACAGTATGCAAAGTTTTAATATCAAAAGTATTGTAGAGTTTTCAAATTTATTAAATTCTGCCTTAATGATTGCATGTGAATTCTCTGTAATTGAAAGCATCCATATACAGGCCTGACTTGCTAAGTGAGCTATAAATTCTGCTTTTCAGGTTGGATTTAATATTCTGTTGTTGGTGTTTTTTTTTTTAATCATAAAGCCATAAGCTAGTTGTGAACTGTGCCAAGAGGCAAACAACGCCTAAGCTTACTTTGCTGAAATATTTGTAATTGTTGATTTGTTAAATGGAATTGCTGCAGGTTATGTGATGGGATTATTTTTTTGTAATAGAATGGAGAGTACAGGCAGCCTTGTGTTCAGTACTCCCTGGTCTAGAAGAAATTTGCTACTCGGAAAACCTTCTTAAACATTGCTCTCTGCTTTCATCAGAGTGTCTATGTTACAAACAGCAAGGCTTCATTCCAGATGACATTTTATTACGATTTGTGTTTGACGGCCATAGTGTGAAGTAAGACCAAGGAGAGACTATGACTATGAGAGAGCAGTTCCTGGCTCTCTTATCAGTTTAGTCTGGGGCTCAAGCTAGATTTAATTACACTGGAGTAATAGGAACCTAATTTAAGCCACTCTGGTGCAGAGTGAACTTCCCTTATCAAGGGGTTGTGGGGCTGGCCTGTTTGAAGAACATTAGGCCTGTATTGAAAGTTAATTTCCATTAACTCATTGTAAAATGCAGTTGTTTGTGTTTTAACGAAGTGGACAAGCTGCTAAGCTATATGGATAAAAACTGAAACAGGCACCTAGATACTCTATAGTCAGTTCTGTGGATATTCATGTCAAATTTAGCCCAGGAGTATTTATTTTCTAAAACAATGAAACCAGTATTTGCCTGCTATACATAGAAAATTTAGTCAAAGCAAATGAGGTGAGAAGGACTTAAACTGCTGTGGTTTGGAGTGTTTATTCACTGCTTTTGTGGGGATGTAAAGGTCTTTTTAGTTTTAAGAAGCAATGCTTCAAGGTGCATAATACTAAGTGGAAGAAGGTCACTGCTTTGCACATACATGTGGATTTGCTGACTGCAGTTGTGAGTACTCATCACAATTGGCTGAAGTATTAAGCTGAATCAATTCCTGTCCTACTTGGGTTGCAATCTCTGATTGCCCTTTTAAAGATATGGGGCTGCTACTAGAATAACATGGTGAAATTCTTATTGATATTTCTGGTAAATCCCTGAGGTGGCAGAACAATAGCTAGAAGGAAGAGGTTAGTTTAAGTCTCTTGGCTTAAAAAAAAAAAAGCACCAGAGAATACAGGAAACTTTATATAGATCAGGATTATGTGTTAAGGGAGAGAATATTGCAGAATTGGATACCTTATCACAAGGACTATTGTAAAGCTGAAAATTTTGATAAAAGCATTAAGAATGTTTAGCAGGCCTGAATGAGTAAGAAATTTACTGAAATGGTAAATGAGACCCTACTTAAGTGCATTTTTTTTATAAGGCTAACAATCAAAGGAGCATTATGGGGCATTGAAAGATGTAAACTCTGAAGCTAAGGAACAGGAAATAACATATGTTGCATGTCAGTGGGCTCCATTAAGGGGAGAATTGATGTGTGGATAAGCAGTGATAGTAGTACTTGGTTGCCTACATCTTTCAGTATTGAATTTAATGTTCAGATATTATAGCATCAGCTTCTAGTGTTTAAAATGTGAGCTTTGAAGCAAAAGAGGCTTTCTTGTTTGGTTTGGTCTTTTTTTAGATTTTTTGAGTATGTTTCTGAAGCATCTAATGTTGGCCTTGCTCATAAGTTGAAGTCTTTTTATAAAGCTCGGAGTGACTGCCACTCCCTCTTTTGGAAACCTTAAAACAGCAGAGGCCACATAAGCCTCCTGTTTGATCCCTTGAGCTACTCGGTGTACTATGAGTTTCACTCCCAGGCCTGGAAACAGTGCAGTACATGTGGTAAAGGGAGCTTCATTTTGCCTTGCCACCAAAATAAATGATTGAAATTAAAGCACGTGCCTGGCTTGCATTTCCAGTGATGCAGTCAATTCTAACACCACTGTTGAAGGCTGGGGTTGGAGCCCTTCATCTGTATTCCTGTGCTCACTGTCCTGATTTTGGCTGGGATAGAGTTAATTTTCTTCATGACATCAGCTCAAGTAACTTATATTACCATGTGTGAGCTGCTATAATTTGCTGACCTGAAAGAGAGCTGGGGAGGGGGAGGAAGTTGCTCATGCTCAGTTTTTACTTTATCTTGCTGAGCCTTTGTGGAAAGGTATTAGCACTGGTGCTGAGGTAGTGGTGGTGCCAGCAGAAAAGAAAGGAAGGACACCTGGGCTTTCTGTTGGAGGGAAACTATTGTATTTGCTTGGCTTCCTTTGAAACTGTACCCTGAGCATCCTAGTCAGTGTTTAATTTGAAAATGTTGGACATTGAACTTACTTTTTTGGTGTTTGCTGCAGCTGGGGCTCCAGTGCAATGCTTTTGTGATCTGGAAAACTGTCAGTCTGAAATATTTGGGACAGTTCTATAACGTTATTGAAAGAATAAAAGTTTGTTGTATTAGTCTTGTGTGAAAATGAATGTTTTGACTTTTTACCAAGGCCTCTACTGACAGGACAGGGAGCAACAGTTTTTAATTTGAAAGAGAGTAGGTTTAGATTTGATGTAAGGAAGAATTTTTTTTTTATGATGAGGGTGGTGAGGCACTGGAACAGGCTGCCTGGAGAAGTGGATGCCCTGTCACTGGAAGTGTTGAAAGTCTGGTTGGATGGGGGTTTGAGAAACCTGGCCTAGTGGAAGGTGTCCCTGCCCATGGCAGGGGTTGAAACTAGGTGATTTTTAAAGGTCTCTTCCAACCCAAACCTTTCTATGACTCTCTGATTTAGGATAGATTATTTTGAATGTAACTCTTCTTGAGTCCCTGTTAATTGGAACCCCTGTCTCTGACACACACCTCCCAACTACAGTTCTTGAGTTGTATTTTTAGGTGCTCTCAGAAGCTCCTTTATGGGAGATATAATTTAGTTGAAACTGAAATGTCATTCCTATTGAACATTCTATTCTGTGGAAGTTGAAAAATTATGATTAAAGTTATCTGCCAAATATAATGTAGTGTTTGTTGATTTGTTGGTTCTTAGCTAAACCAAGGTATTTTCAGGTGCCTGAACTAACTTAAGTAGCTTGAAAATAAGTTAACTTTCTGCAGTTCAAATATCCATTTGCTGCTTGGAAATAAGGTTGGTTTTGACTTAAGTGCCATGCTTCTATCTATAGAACTATTATGTTCTTGAGCAATTTCTAATAGCTGTCTGCCTGAATTAATGGTTGATTTGGGATTTATGTTTTGATACCTAAAACTAGTCTAATAGAAGCTGCAAGAAACCTAAGACCATAGCCATTTAGAAAAAAATGCATTTCTCTTTAAACTGATTTGAAGTGCAAATTGCAGTGAATGCCAAACATATCCCGAGTTTCAGCATCCCTTCTGATCTTTCATTTTACATAAACATCCTGATTGGGTTGTTGATACTGAATGAAAGGCTAGCAAAATTGAAAGCAGACAGTTTTACTGCTTGGGTGCATGCAAACTAAGATTTTAAATATCCTTTAATGAATTTTGGAAGACTTGATGAGTTAAAGTACTGAAAATTGAAAAGATTCATTATCTGTAGGCTACTGAACTCTAGATTGAAGGAGTTGGCTTATTGCCAAGCTTGAGTGAATTTCAAATGTGTCCCCTGTGGAACAAAAATTGGTAGTTATTGAAAACATGTCAAGTAAAAGGAGAAAAGGCTTGTGAAATGGCTGGCTGTTGGAAGACTTCTGTGAAGCTGTAATTGACTAAATGACATTCCAAATACAATTTTGCTTGTTAAATTAATTTGGAGATGGGCAGACTCTAATTAAGCTAGACTCTAATTAAGTTCTGTATTTTCTGGAATTGACTTTAGACAGGAAGGGCTTGAGGAAAAGTTAAGTGTCTCATCCCACAGTAACTTTAGTCCGCACTAACTGTTGAAGAATCTGCAGGAAACTTGCATTTGAACTTTGTTAATGGTACCTGACCATGATGCTGGCTGATTATGATCTATTATCTGACTTTTTTTCGGATGCAGTGTCCTATGGCATTTGGTAGTGAAAGGTCCTAAGTAAGATATTTGTTTCATGTGAAACCTTAGTGCTAATGTGTTTGTTTTGGTTTGTGTTTTTAGGGATCAGACAGGAATCTCCAATTTATTTCTTGCTGAGAGTTCCGTCTGGTAAAAGTCATGTCATCCATATTGCCATTCACTCCACCAGTTGTGAAAAGACTTCTGGGGTGGAAAAAAACTGCTGGTGGCTCTGGAGGGGCTGGTGGTGGTGAGCAGAATGGTCAAGAGGAAAAGTGGTGTGAAAAAGCAGTGAAAAGCTTGGTCAAGAAATTAAAGAAAACAGGACAGCTGGATGAGCTTGAGAAGGCAATTACAACTCAGAATTGCAATACAAATTGTGTGACAATACCAAGGTAAGTGCTGTTGTATTTGAAATAGTTATAACCACTTAAGAAATTACTAAATAGATGTTTAGGCTATCCTGTGAACAAATGACTAAAAAAAATCAGCTGCATGCTTTTGATTCCTTAAAAAATTCCTTAAAACCTATTTTGGTTTTATATAGTGCTTGCTTACAACAATTGCATGCTTTGTAAGGTCACTAATTCTAATAATGTCTTTGTTTCAATTTTTGTTATTATGTAGATTCCAATTTGTGCATGCTCTGGTGGTGCCTAGCTCTTAGTTTGTAGCACTGCCTTATGCTTTTATTTAATAACCCTGTCTATAATTAGAGGGGCATAGCGGAACCTACTTTTTTTTTTTTTCTTTAAAGTAGAAGACTTTTTTTCTAGCTCAACACTTCAGTCATCTAATTATTTTCAGTTGTATCTAGTAGTTTCTTTTAAATTGTACAAGCTGCATCCATTCTCCCTTTTGAAGGAGAATTTTATCTTTGGAGGCAGGTTGTCTGAAGACTAGTTCACTTACTGTAATTATTATTTGTTATTGGTTAATGAAAGTGCTTTTTGTTTAATAACTTGGAGTATTTCTGGAACTGCTCTTTTGTTCCTGATATGTATATAGATTTAGGTGATCAACTTGCTTTCTACCTCTTTGACTTTCTCAACTTATAGCAACTGCTGTGTGAGAGGCAAGGGTTATGTTTGCAAGTATAATGCAGTCTGCTCTCAGTTTGTCTACAGAAATCCTACTAAGGTGCCTGTGTAAGTTCATTATGTGCAACAAGTATCAAATGGCTTCACAGGTGTGCTTTTATATGAAGAGGTGGCACAGGAATATTCTGGCCCCTTAATCCTTAAAATAATTTCTAGGGGGGAGAAACTGCCTCTGGTTTATGACCTTAATTTCTGTATTGGTGCATTCATCCCAGCTACTATTAAACTTTGTATCAGTCATAGTGCAAGCTAGATTTGACTGGTGTTGGTAATGATTTCTATATCAAATGTTATAGCTGTTATCTTATAATATTTTTAGCATTCTCTTAGATTTGATGCAGCTTTCTGGGAACATCATGAGTATGCTGTGAATTAATGACTAATTCTGTTCTTTCTCTTTTTCTATTCACCTTTTGCTTCTAATACTGCCCTCTGCTTGTATTTTCTTCCCTAGAGCAGTTCCAAAATTCCCTGAGTTTCCCTTCTGCTTTCTTACTTTGCCAGCTGGAAAATGATCATAAATAAAATATTGGAGCTTTCTTGTCTTAGTGTATATCAGTGGATTTAAGATTGCAACCTGTAGGATATATATTTCTTGACTTGAGATGACTCTGTATTTAGTAAATCTTTATTGTGGCAAAGACAAAATGCTTAATTGGAAGGTACTTCATATGACAAGCTAAATATGTCATATGGAGATTCACTTGATATAAATGTGTATCTAACTTCTAGAGCTCTTTTTGAGCTCTTAAAGAAACTTTATAAAGCTCTATTGTTGGGGTAATGGGTCAGTAAATATTGCTACTTCAGAATAATAGTTGTCTAATTTTGAAGATGATGTTAGAAGATAGAAACAGTATGCTAATGTTTTCCTAGTCTACTTTGAGTATCATCCTGCTTGCCATGACCCTTTCTGTTAAAGTAGGTATAATAAATCTTTAAAACAGAATGCAGTGCTCTGTTATACTCTGAATAGCCTCTGTGTTGTGACCAGCAGTTCTTCCTGGGCTGTGATTTTTCTCATCTGTTCTTCAGTCAGCTATAAAAAGGACTGGATCTAGGCTTTACTTTTCTTGATTGCCTTAGGAGTAAGTTAGCTCTTCAAGTGATCTTGGTTTAATTTTAAACAAAGAAATGGCTTTGGTATTAAGGGGTGAGGTGATGTCAGGGTTGTCAGCAGCACTATACAGAATTCTTGAGTATTGTAGCTGGCTCTTGGGCTGTGGATATTATTTCACTTTGACAGCAGTAGTCTGGGTTCCTAAGAAAGAACAAATATCAACTCAGTACTGTAATTACTTCTGGAGATTGTTGTACTTGGATTTAGTAAGATAATGAAACTGCTGCTTGAGACCTGCTTTAATGAATATCTTAAAGATCTGCAGATCAGCAGGGATAAATAATGAAATGAATTTTAAACTTATTTTTCTTATTCCTAGTTGCATGGAAGTTTGAGGTGCTGAGATGTAGTTCTGATGTGACAGCTGGTCTAACTTTCCAAATATTGTTCTGCTTGGGGAGGGTTTTGTTTGGATTTGTGTTGCTTCTGTAAAATGCCTGATAAGGTACAACTAATAATGGTGTCTAGTTGGGGCAGGTTTGTGATAACAGTGAGCTACAACATAGATTGTTGTAGCTCATATATATATATATATATATATATATATATATATATATATTTAAACTTAACCCCCAACAACAAAAAAAACAACCCACACCCCAAACACCCCCTTAAACAAAAATCCCAACAAAACAAAAGTAGAATATTAATTATAACTGTTGTGGTTTAAGCTCTGTCAGCCACAGTCTTGCTTGTTCCCTCCCCCCCTGCTCCTGGAGGGATGGGGAGGAGAATTGAAAGAATGTAACTCCCATGGGTTAAGAAGGGTCCAGTAACTAAAGTATAATACAAATCATGACTGCTACCACCAATAATAATAATGATAAGGGAAATAACAAGGCAAGAGAGTACGATACCACCTGCCGATAGAGCAGTGAGTGCCCTTCCAGGTAACTCCCAGTTACATCCCGAGCATGACGTGCTGTGGTTCGGAATAGCTCTTTGGCTAGTTTGGGTCAGGTGTCCTGTCTCTGCTTCCTCCCAGCTTCTCCTCTTCCCTGTTCAGAGCATGATACTCAGAAAGTCCTTGGTCAGACTAAACATTTGAGCAGTAACTAAAAGCATTGGTGTTATCAGTGCTGTTCCCAGGCCGAAAGTCAAAACATAGTGCTGCACCAGCTACTAAGACGGAGAAAAAATGACTGCTACTGCTGAACTCAGGACAATAACAGAAAACCACCTGACAAACACCTCCCCCCCCCCCCCCCCCCCCAAACCAGACAAAGAAAACCGAACAACAGAAAAAAAAAAAACAAACCTGACAATGACAAAACCTAACAAAAGTGACAAACCCCTTCCCCCCAAAAGAAACTCCAGCAACCTAGGGGAAGCATTGAGCTTGGACTCCTTTGTGGTGTCTTTTGTTCCTCTGGAGCATATGTATGCTCTGGAGGGTCTCTATGAAGAGAGGCTGAGAGAGTTGGGCTTGTTTAGCCTGGAGAAAGGGTCAAGGCAGACCCCTGATGGAGAGGGGAGATTTAGATTCTGTATTAGGAAGAAGCTCCTTTACTATAAGGGTGGTGAGGGCTTGGAGCAGTCTGGTCTAGTGGAAGGTGTCCCTTCAAACCCAAACTATTCTGTGATACCTGAAAACTAATGTAGAACTGTGTCATTACTGAGCTGTAACTGGGTACATCCTTATCTCTCATTGAATTCTACTTTCATGCTAACATTTGGGTAATGTGACAGCTGTATTAGGGCTTTATCTTATATGAAGTATGCATAGTCATGGAGATGACCTGCCTGTATGGCATACCCCCCATTTGCTCTTCCCCAGAAGAATCCATCTTGCACTGTGCTTTTGCTTACGTGGTGTTGAACCGTAGAGTACTGCTGTACCTCATCATCTTGATGACAGTTTCCCTGTTCTTCAGCTGACATGGTCTGCACAATGTATTGCCTTTTTTCCTTTTTTTTTTTTTTTTTTTCTTCCAGTTTATGTGTGAGGATAAAGAAGAGAGGTTCCTCCCATCAGTCTCAGCATTTCTAGCTTTCATTTGTTTTAGCTTTGAATAGTGAATATAGCTTTTCTGTGTGCCCTGACAAAGGCTATTTTTAGTTGGGAGGAAGAGGTCAGCAAAAAGATGCATCTATGACAGTATACCTCTATTTTTGTTTTCCAGATGTTTGTGTGCTCATTTCAGTGCTGTGGAAGGGTTTGATACAGCATCAGACAGCTTCACAAACTTTCTTGAACAGATGAATTTTTTTGTTGGCATTAATTGTAGTAGTTAGTTACTACATAAACTTGCTTTTGATACTGTATCTGGAACCACACTTAACACTTGAATCTTAGCTTTAATAGGGAGGTCCTGAGTTTCTGTGGAGAAGGTAAATTTTATTACTGCTTTATATTAGAGGAAACAGTGCAAAAGCAAAGCGATGTTGAATGTTGATGTAAAGTGATCTGGCAGATTATTGACTGGAGTAAGGTTTTAAGACTGACTTCCTTAAATCCCATTTCAGTGATGCTTTGCTGTGATGCTAAAATGCAGCAGCTGCTTTCAGCGCAGAGAGCAGGCAAATATTCCTGCAAGCCCTTGCTTCACAGCCTGCTGTGCCATTAGAGTTTTAGAAGGCTTTCTCTGAAAAAAATGTTTTTCTTGCTTAACAGTTCAATGTGTACGTAGAAAATGTGCCCTCTGTTCCTCTTGCTTAAAATGAGGGGTAGCATCCCTGTGCTATGTTCCCTGGTTTTCAGAAGCTTTTTTTTCTTTCTGTAGCCTCCTAATTGTGACTTAAGAGGGGCTCAAATTCTGATGTTGTGGGTTGGCTGTTTGGTTTGTTTTGGTTGGGTTTTTTGTGTGTTTTGGGGTTTTTTGGGGGGTTTTTTTTTGCTTGCTTGTTTGTTTTCTTTATGGTTGGTTGTGGGTTTGTTTTGGGGCTTTTTTTTTTTGTTTTTTTTTTTGTTTTTAAGAATGTAGCTGATTTGTGGAATTCACAGTCAACAATTGGACTTCAAAAGCACCTTGCTTCTGCTTCAAATGAGAGAAATTCTAAAATTTTGTACCATCCAGAGGCAAAAAAAGAAACTCTGCAATGGGTTGATGGTTTGGGGAATATGGAAGCTTGAGAGGGAGGTTGGGAATGCAAAGCAGACAGCTGCAAGTGAAGTGGTTGGTATTGAAATTAGGAGCTACTTAAGTTCACTAACACTAGTGCTTGAGCTTTTTAGGATGAAGTAGTGATATTTTAAAGCCATACCTCTTGTGTATCTTCCGCTTTGGTAGTGAAGGTTGGTAAATTTCTAAACTGCTGTTGTGGAACCAATTATACCATGATTCTCCTGGGGAAATAGTGTGGTGGTGGTATTTAAGCATTGCGTTCAGAATACCTTTTTAACTTTATTTTTTCCTTAAAGTAAAAATATAGTACATACTGACTGCTTCTGAAGTCTGTTAAGTTTTCGGTTTGTGAGGGTTTTTTGGTGGGTTTTTTGTTTGTTTTTGTAAAGCAAAGCCTACATATCCAGGAGTTTCTTGTCCATGTGACAGCCTAAAAGACTGCTCTTGATGTTCAAGTAACTAATGCTATTGACACTACTTATACTTGTTTATGGTGTTGAGGAAATAAATCCAGTACACCTTAATTTCATCGTATTTTTAATGTATTCTACAAGGATTCAGATACTTAAAACTGCAGAATCTTGTGAAAGTTCATTGAACTTGTGAAGACCAAACCATTTGACATGGTTAAAATTCTCTAAAGAAACTGAATTTTTCTGTTATGGTAGTGATATTCCTTCACTTGTCCTGCAGCCCTTCCTTCATTCCTGCACTGAGTTATCACTGGATAAGATGAACAGCCTAGGCATAGCTCACAGCACGTGTTAATTTTTTTTTTCTGAAGTCTGGCGCTCTATTAGTTAATACAAGCCTCCATACATGGAACTTAGTGCTGATCAAAGTGTCTATAAAAGTGTTAACAGCATAAGTAAACTGGACAAAGACCAAACCTATTTAAAAATGGGACAACTGGCTCAGAACTGCTGTTTGAGAGCAAACAAATTCTGACATTTTGATGCCTTTTTTTTCACGTAACTGAGTAAAAAGTCATTTCTGATTTAGGTGTAAAGGCCACAGTTTTTTTTTTTTTTTTAATATAATCTGTGCTAACAGTTAACATGCGTCTTTTGGTTTTTGTTGTGTGGTTTTTGTTTTGGGGGGTGTGTGTTGTTTTTTTTTTTTTTTTTTCCTTAATTCTTTGGGAATACTTGTCAGGAAATTCATCACATAGCTGCATGCAGTAACCTAGTGTTAAGGATGCTTTTGATCACTCATAGAGCGGAGTTGTTAAGCTAATGTAGCTTCTGGAACAGATTGTTTTCAAGCTTTAAGAACTTTACCCAAAATAAGTGAATTCAGAGGGCAGCAATACAGAAATTCCTTTTTTCCTTCTTGAGTTACAGCTGTAGGAGATGAGCAATTTGAACAATTACAGTGTGCGTGTGGGGGAGGGATAAGGTTCCTCTGGAAACTGTTTTAAGATAGATCTCATTTGCTGCTAAGCTATGAATGAGTTCGCCAAGAGGACAACAGCAGGCAGTTGGATTGGCACAGTAAATCCTAAAATAGCATTATGATCCAGACAGAGGTGAAGTCTGTTTTCCTGGAAGCAAAACTTAGAACTGTTAGTTTGTAGCAGAGCTGGGATAATTCACTATTGAAGTTGGAGATGGACATTGATTCTTAACAACTCTCAACTTGTGAGCTATGGTTATCTATAAAGCATGTTCTCAAACTATATATCATGTTTCAGTCTGGATGCATTCACTTAGATGCAAATTGGTTATATAAATTGTAGAATCCTAGAATACTTAGCGTTGGAAAGGACCTAAAGATCATCTAGTTCCAACCCCCCTGCCATGGACAGGGACACCTCACACTAAACCATGTCATCTAAGGCTCTATTCAACCTGGCCTTGGGCAACCTGTTCCAGTGCCTCACCACTCTCACAGTAAAGAACTTCTTTCTTACGTGTAATCTAAACTTCCCCTGTTTAAGTTAGAACCCGTTACCCCTTGTCCTATCATTACAGTTCCTAATGAAGAATCCATCCCCAGCATCCTTGTAGGCCTGCTTCAGATAGTGGAAGGCTGCTATGAGGTCTCCATGCAGCCTTTTCTTCTCCAGGCTGAACAGCCCCAACTTTCTCAGCCTGTCTTCATATGGGAGGTGTTCCAGCCCCCTGATCATCCTCGTGGCCCTCCTCTGGATTTGCTCCAACAGCTGTGTCCTCTTTGTGTTGAGGACACAAGAACTGCACACAGTATTCAAAGTGAGGTCTCATGAGAGCAGAGTTAGAGGGTCAGGATCACCTCCTTCACCCTGCTGGTCATGCTTCTTTTGATGCAGCCCAGGATACGGTTGGCTTTCTGGGCTGTGAGCGTACACTGTAGGCTCATGTTCATTTTCTCATCAACCAACACCCCAAAGTCCTTCTCTGAGGGCTGCTCTGAATCTCTTCTTCACCCAGCCTGTAGCTGTTCCTGGGATTGTTTGAAGACTATAGTTGAACATATTAAGCTTTTTAAAATAAGTATAGACGTTTAAGACAGTACATCAGAATACATCAAAGCACCATTTTTACTGCTGAGATTACAGGAAGAGTGTACGAGTAAATTGTTGTTAAGATGACTCATTTTTCTCATGACAGGATTATTGAGGATAAAGCAGAGCCCCCCTCTGCTTTTTTCTTGTTCGAATTTCAATAAAAATACCATTTTTGGATCAAAGGCAGAGAGATCTTTCCTGAAAGTATATATATAAAAAAAAAAGTTGGCTGAGAGTTTGGGGAGTATTGGCTAAGATTAGTTTTGAAATTCCCTGATCTTCTTTGTGATAGCTGGTTCTGTGAAGAATTTGGATGTGTTTGCTGGAAAGGTGTCGCAGGAGAATCAAGTTGCCCTTGCTCTTCTCAGGCCTGTAATTATGGTGGCACTTGATTGTTGTCTCTACATTCACCATGCAAAACCATAAATGCACAAGATTCTTAGCCAATAGCAAAATGCTGTGTAGTTCCAAGGATCTTGCCTCTTAAGTAAGGAGGAAAAACTGTTGAATTTAGGTGACAATACTGTATACTAAGTGGAGCACTGGGTAAAGGCTCAGGGGATGTGGGTTCTGGCTTTGGCTTTGCTTTTTCCCAGGTAACCATATGAGTGTTTAATTTGCTATCATTTTTCATTCTATACATCGAGATGAATTCCTTGTAAGGTGTGTGGTAATGCCACCTCTTCACGTCGCTGGTATAAGCTGTGTTATTTGGTATGGGTTTAAGTTGTTGTTCCCATTGGAGTATCAGTGATGTGAAAAACAAATTTGGGGGTGATAAGTTGTTGGAATTTGTAAAAGTTTTTTCTTTTCAAGTTACTGTTGCTCCTCATTAGGATTGCCTTAATGGTAAGGAACAGTAAGAGTCAGAATAAAAAAGAAGTGTTAAAGCTTGCTTGATTTTTATATGCTATTGTTAACAACTGATGCTGGGGCTGTTGAGTTCAAGCAAATGAAAAAAAGCTTAAGTCACTTTAGTGACTTAAACTGCTTGGTGGTTCCCAGTACAAAGCTGTAACCAGAAAGAATAGTACCTGTATCTGACACTTCATGCTACCATTAAGATGACATGTTGGTCACTCAGAGATGTTGACTGTGCTGTATTGTCACTACTGAGCCCCAAGTTATCTCATAGTACTAATTATTTTCCCCAATAAAGGAATCAGGGCTTTAGTCAACCTAAATCAATACTGAACTATTTCCTGGCTTACTGTGGTAATTAGTATCTTTATATCAGACCAGCTGTTCAGTGTGGTGAAGCTTTTTCTCCTCATTATTCCCCTCTTCTTTTGTAGAAGTCATCCAATTTGGTTTTCTTGGTACTGTAATAAAACACCTGAGAGCTGTTTTTATTAGTGTGAATGTTTTTCTGACAACCAGAGCAATTTTACAGGAAAAACTTCCCAATTGTGTAGCTCAGGCTGTTAGTCTAGGAAGAACTTGTAGGATAAACTAACACACTGCAGTTTACTACTGCAGCTTTGAACACAAATAGGTTCCCTACTTTACTTTTATTAATTTAGATAGTATTAAATAATCTCCCATGTCTTGTTTACTACTTGTTTCTGTTCACTTTGACTTGGTTGCAGTGCTGATTGGTGGAAAATTTCTAAAATTTAGTCTATAATGCCATAGTCTTGTCATTGAACAGCTTTTGTTGGCTTCTGTCATGCTGCATTGTTTGAAGCAGACTGGCAGTATACAAGAGAACAATTAGGAGCTGGAATGAGTTCATATCTTGCTGCATGTGCTTCAGTATTTGCAGAAGAGCAATGAGATTAGGGAAATCCCCTTGAACAAGTACTGCACACTAATCCGACTTTAATGTTTGTTCAGAAAAAAATGCCCCAAATTGTGTTTGTACGCCAAAATGTGAAGGAACATTTTAGTAAGTCAAGAATTGAAAGTTTTCAGAGTCTTTGCCCATAACTGTAGGTAAACTGAATGTTTCTTCAGATGCTTGGGTTTTTCTTAGGTACTGGCTAGAGAAAAGCCTGATGCAAAAGAAGCAAACTGAGTTTTGCTTAAATACAGAATTTCAAACTTAGTTGAATTGGTAAGTTGCATCCCAGAACTGGTCCTTGCTTCCTCTTGGTTCTGAGGAAGGCTTCAAGTTCCTCTGATATTTTAAATAATTTAACTCATGCTGTAGTTCTGAAATTTTGAATATGAAGGAAAGCTCATATCAGCTGATGTGGAATGTTGCTGTTTTGTGGCATGGAGAGTGATGTTTGAAATGGTGTTTGACTCTTGAGTGATTGTTTGAAAAAATCTTTATTAATAAATGTTAATTTCATGAACTTCACCTAAGTTTTTTTCTGAGTGCCTTATGAACCTTGCTGTGTTTGTTTGTATAAGCCTACAGTAGTGCAGCCTCTGATAGCCAAAACTTATTGGAGAGTTCTTTAGTGTTTCTCTGTAATAAATCTTCCCTTCTGTTTCTAGCAAGGGGAACTTGAATATAAACTTAACAGCCACATCAGGGAAAGAATTCAAGTGTGTCCATTCTAATGAATTCCACAAAGCTGGTAATACCTTCTTAGTTCCTTTGTATTTAAGTTTTCAGTGTCTGATGTTCTGCTTGTCTCATGTACCTATCTTGCAGAGCAATGCCTTGTCTAAACACAGTTAGTAACCAAAAAAATCCATGTTTTGTTGTCCTCTGTCTCAGTTAAACAAATAGGAAAGCAGAAGGCCCACTAAAGTGATTGTACCTGTTGCAGCTATTTTAAAAATGCTGTTCCATTATAGGAAGTCGTCTTTACTGGAGCCTAGTGTCAGTATGCTCATTCATTATGTGGGAAGCCTTCAACATTTTGACCAATAGAGTTCCAAGAAGGATTTAAGCATCTCACCTTGCACTGAGAAGCCACAGAACTCTTTACTTGAATGCTCATGTTCCTTAAGCTTTTGAAACTCATTTTTTTGCCTGTGATAGGACAGGGAGAGAAGGGCAACTGCCACCTCAGCAGAAGGCAGATGATGTTAGATCAGGGTTGACTCCTGTTAGGTGGAATGAAGAAAAGAAGCTGTTGGATGTCCTGGGAAATTGCTTTAACTGTTAAGCAGTTGCATGTGAGACAAGAATGCTTGCAGGCATTGCTTTCAGATATGTGTAAGGATGTAGATCATGAGCAAGATGCTGAAGATCCAGGACTTGTCTGTGATCTTAACATGTCCTTTCTGTTTCGCTCTAGACAGCAAAGCTCAGGAAACAGATTTTTTTTTTTATATGTATATAATATATAATTTTTTTTTATTCTAAGGGTGTCCCCTGCATATTCATTTTCTGTCAATACCATCTAATATGGGGTACTGTATTCTGTTCTGGGCCTGAATGAGAGCAGAGGGCTCTAATTAGGCACCTTGGCTATTAAGTTGCTTTCTTAATTTTGCCTTTGCTAAGCACATAAGACAAAATCTCTGCAAACCCGCTAAGGTAATTAAAAAAAAACAAAATACTGCTTTCTTATATCTGAACAATGAAACTCTTCAAACCTTTTTATTGCTTCCTTGCTAGTTGTGAATTTTCTTTATTTCTCATAAAATATAGACATTGTGAGTTATGGTAATGACTGACTCAATTTTTGTATTTACTTATTTAGCAGAGTGTTATAACAGGCATAGCACAAGTACCTTTCTTTTCTCCAACTTCATTTGAAATATAGGAAACATTGCATGCCTTAGTTGTATAACAGTTAATGTTTCTTTGAGTTTTCATATCCCTTATATTTAGAGATAGTCTCTTGTTTGGGATATGGATCAAGTTCAATGTATTGTCTGTTTTGCCCATTTTTTTCTGCTGGGTATGCATGGTTTGGGCTGCAACAGAGGGGTCATTCTGGATGTAGAGGCTTCCCTGCATTGAGGACTTTATATATCCTGTGTTCCTCTGTCTTACTGAGATTCTTGAGACAGGTGTATAATTCATAGAAGCTGTCCAGAGGAAGTTTCAGTTTGAAATGATGTGTTAAAAGATCCTGTAACTGTTGTTCTGAGAGTAATTTTTTTACCAAGTAAGCATCTTTTTCAAGTAACATAGACAAGATAAATGGCTTGCAGAGCTAATCTCTTCCCCTCACTACCCCAAATACCCAATAGTTTGAGATGGCTAATCAAAATGTCACGTGCTTTTTTCAGCTGTTAGTTGCAAAACAGTCCACTCATGCCATAGCATCAGCCACTCACCCACTTGGAGGGTGACAGACTGCTTGAGAAAAATTTTTTTTACTTAGCTGTACTTGTTAGCTTGTGGGAAGAGCATTCACTGCACCTACTATGACTAATAGTGGTTAGAGAATGTGAGATAAATGTTGTGGTTTTTTTTTTTTTTTAACACTTATCTGGTGATTATCCTGAGATGTGTATGCCAGGCTCTCTTTTGAAAGTATGATCTTCTATGAGATTGCTATCTGCTTTTAATAAACCAGTTTGTTGTGGATAGATCAGCCAGTACTGTGATGGATATGTCTTCCTATAACAGTACTTTGTCCTTTGATACTTGTGATTCTGTTGAGGTCTTTTAAGGATGATATAGTGTTAATCTGTGAAACTGCATTGGAATGTCATCTTAACCCACTGCATGGTATTGCTTACTAGTACAAAACAGAAAAAAGGGCACCACATGTGGTATGATCAAAATTGAGATGAATCTGTTAGGTTCTTCCTTCCTTACGTAACTTGTAAGTAAAAGTATTGTTCCTGGTCTGGAAGACTGCTAGTCGTCATCTGTGTTTCTAGTTGGAACATTTCAGTGGCAATTTAAACATCAGAAAGGAATTGCTTAATCAGCTGCTTTCACAGGCACAGTATAATGAGTGTGGAGGACATGGTGATTTCTCAGCTAGACTGAATTGCTGAACATAATAGCTTCATAGCTGCCTGCTACATGATGTGGTGCAACATCTCACTAGCTACAGGGAACTCTAATTCTTTTCCTAAATGGATGTTATTGGAGTGTGTGTTTCTGGTTATGCTTCCTTTATTCTGATAATAGAGTTTTGATTCTTTATTTCTTTTAGGAGGTGGTGGTCTTGTCTTTTCTGGAAAGCTTTTGTCAGAAAGTCCAAAGACATTTTCTGGCATGGTGTTCTCATGAAATATAGCTTGTCAGAGTGAACTAATGTTGATGATATGCAATGAACATGGTACTTTCAGTTGTGGTAATTTTAAACTTAAAAACTTCTGTCCTTGTTGAAGCGTTCTTTACATTTCTAAAGATATTGTGAGAAATTGCAAAATAATACACCAATCAGACAAATGTTATTGGATATAATTAACAAATGAAAGCAGTGTAGGAATTCCAAGCTATCATTTCATTAATGCCATCTTAAATACAAACATCCACACCCTCATAGCTCATGGGCCCACATGATGATTTTTTATTTTTTATTTCTTTGATTGGTTGGTTGGGGTTTTGCCCACTACCACCTGGCTAGTCACTGGGGAGCTGCCATTGTGAATACTGTTGTGCCCTTGTCACTAAGTAGATGCATGGCATATAGAAGTCACTGGCTTTGGGGTTTTTTGGTGGTGTTTTTTTTTTTTATTTTATTTGTTTTTGTTCGTTTTTGTGTGTGTGCAATTGGGGGAGAAAATCTGTGTTGTGGTGTGTCCTGGGTTTACCAGGAGCCGTTTTGCTCCTTCTTAGTAACTGGTTCAAGCTCTGTTTTGACTTCCAGCCTGGGCAGAGTGCCATGAGTGGCAGGGTGTGTGGGATAGTACGGGCAAGTATCTAGGTCAGTGGGCCCCTCCAGTACTTTGAAATTTCACCACCGAACAAGTGCAAAATCCAGAAGAATTAGTAAAACACTTAAATGAGGTGTGTGGTCAGTCTGGAAATACCAGAGACGGACAAATCATGGCAACGTGCTGGGGCTTGGCCTATGCTTATAGGGCCTTGTTCAACA